>NW_026970632.1:0-28760 GCF_963678635.1 Symsagittifera roscoffensis | reverse complement strand
AGTTTGCGAGCAAATTTTTTCCCCATAAAATGTTTATTTGAACACAGAAGAAAGTGTGCAATTAAAAAAAAAGAGAAAAAAAATTAAACTCAAATTTGTAATTTTTCCATCGAAAAACAGATATCATAAAAATTTCCTAAATGAAATTGTATGAAAAGCATTTTTTTCATTCAAAAAAAAGAATTAAAAAAAAACATTAGATTTTATAAAAGCTCTCATGTGACAAAAATTGCCACAAAATGGTACTGTTTGATTTTAAACCAAATTAAGATAGTTTTCGAAAAATAACCCGTATCATATACAATTTTTTTCTATGATAATCGTCACTAAGCGTTTTCTTACAGAACCAGTATAAGAAAATGAATGATACGCACTTTTCTGGTATAGACGTCAACAAGAGTTATACATTACATACCAGGGTCATATCAACTGACAACTCTAGTCTGATTAGCTCGTAAAAATCCGAACAAAGTTCCAATTTGTTTCCAGGAATCACCGAGCGCCGTGGCACTTGCAATGAAGAAGGCAAGAAGAAAATTGTGAAGGTCTCCCACCACGTTCAACTGCCCCGAGGAAACGAGAATCTACTCAAGGAATGAAGACGCGTCTTTTGTTGTTTTCTCATTTAAAAATAGAAAAAAAAACTTGAAAAAAATAGGTTTAAACATTGGATTTCTAATAAATAATGTTTGCTTCATTTTTTCAAAGAAAATGCAGATGTCACCATAGATGCTTTCATAGAAATCCTTTATGACGACATACTAAACATTAGAAATAAATGAAGCAAAATTTTTTGACATAATTCGAAGATGTTTCCAATATAAAAAAATATCAAACTATTCACGGATAATGTGTTAGTTGATCGGTTTCATTCGTGGGCAATTTTCTATGCCTTCTATGGAACCATATATGGTGCGATGAGTGATTGCAAATTTTAGTCAACCCGAGTGTTCTTTTAGTGGGTTGTTTGAGATAACACCAAAAGGATTTTAAGAAATACAACGCAATTAGAAGTAAAGTGTGCAAGGTATATTCTTTTATTGTTGCTTTTATCTTCAATTTTTTCTCTTCATTTTTTTCTGTACTGCCGCTTAACTTCATCTTCAAGTTTTTTCTCAAACTATTCAGAAAAAAAGGCAAACAACAAAAGAAACATTAGGAAACTGTGGCGACTGTTGGACCCTGCTCCATTGCCATCGACGCAAGTCACTCTAGCTTCCAACTGTACAAGGACGGAATATACGACCCCGCTGCATGCAGTCAATACTCACTCGATCACGCTGTTCTAGTAGTCGGCTACGGAGGCTCCGGCAACGAAGGTGAAATATTAGAATAGGGTGGCATTAATTATACATTTCTTGAAAAAAAAACATTACAAGGATATTTTATTAGGGACGAAATGGACCAATAGTAGACCCAAAAAATTACCACGTTTGTTGAGGCGCCTAGCTTTTAGGTAATTTTTTGTTTTGACTTCTAGGTTTCCTTTTGATCTGAATATCACCAACAAAAAGATTCAATTTCTTTGATCGGTCAAATACAAAAAAAAGCATCATTTTTGAAATATTTTGAAGAACACAGATCTCAATTTAATTCACATGGTTTTTATCTATCAAAAAAATGAAACGAAAACCATCACTACGTTAAGTGCAAAAAAATTAATTTTGCCACCTATTGTAATAATTTCTAAAAAACAGAATTCTGGTGGGTCAAAAACAGCTGGGGTAAAAGTTGGGGGCTGAAGGGCTACATCAAGATGGCGAGAAACAAGAACAACAAATGTGGGGTGGCCAGTGAAGCTATTTACCCCGTTGTTGCCTAAACAGGGACCGATTCAAACAGTATTGGAATTCAGAGAGTTAAGAAGCAGTGATGATAAACACTTTACTGATTGATTAAAATCGAAATATGACTGAAAATTTCAGTGTGACTTGATGATCATTTAAAGATAATAAAGGTTTCATAATAAATTTTATATCTTCGAAGCAACGAAAGTTATTTGAATTTAAAATTGATTTTTTTTATGATTAAATTTACTTTTTCAAGTGCATTAAACTCTCTGTACGTAAAGCCCTTCAAGGAATCGCCCAACCAAGGCAGAACTTAACAAATTCGATTGAGGAGAAATCGCAGTCCAAAATCATCACTTATCGAGTGTAATTGCGCAAATTATCTGGAACAAATATTACTTGGCCAAGCTCTACTTTTTGTGAATTGTAAGCAAATTCCGCAACAGGCCAAAATCAGATCACTGCGAATTTTCTTTGATCTTCTTTGCGGTTTTGGGTTCCACAAACAAATAGCTAAAACACTGTACTGTTCAAAATTGCTCCCAAGTCACAAGGTTTTTACCTGATTTTTTTGATAAAGCGTTTAACTCAGAAACTTTTGGGGGATAGTAAGCTAAATTTCCCGAAAAATCAGTTCCACCTCGGGCTCACTAAAAAAAAACTTTGTTAAAAAGCTTCAGAGGTAGTTTCAAAATCACTATATATTTATATTGATGGACTTAATTTTTTTTTCGGTACAGTTTATCAAAACAACGATTTCTTAAACGAAAACATTATACACTTTGATCACTATGAGGCCGTTAATTTGAACCAGGCGATTTTGCGAGGGCTTCATCAAAATCACGCAAAACGACATTTTATCTGACACTTTCTCGTGGCTTTGACAAAAAATTGAAACTTGTAGCAAACCATTAGCCAAAACGTGATTGATAATGAAAAACACGAGATGTCATTTGTCGCACACATTCAATGAATGAATACAAATTATCGAGAAATCAAAATTTGTAAACACAAATTGTCTTCGCTTGCTTAAATAGCTTTTCAATTAGTACTGTATGACTCCTCTAAAACCAATTAATTCTCATTTGTTTACAAAAACTAGCGTTCTATTGTGTCAAACGTTTTTGCCAAGTCAAGCATTTGTCAAATTGTTCTTATCCACAATGTGGAAAAACTACTAAAATCAACAGAAGCAGGAAACAGTCTCATTTTATTTAAAAAAATTGTATGAAGTTCCTGTTCAAAAATTTGTTATTTCAAAAACACTTCACCAAAAAAAGATCAACTGAATCAATGTAAATATATAGTTTTTTTCAATTCTCATGGTTGACCAAAATAATTTTTTTATCGAAGTGTTGTTGGAAAGCTGGTATACTTCACAACGGTTTTTCTGTCATCTTGAGAAAATTAGGGTTACAGGAAAATACAGACACAAAACAGTCTACCTATCCAGTGCACACTTTGGCCTCGTAATGAAGTTGCGGTTTCTTTTTATGAATCTAAGTGACATTTTGTCTATTATGACAAATTACCGGAAAAAGATATAGCTGATTGAGTTCGGATAGTCTAAGCAATTCAAAGGCGACTTTTTATGAGTTGGATTAAAAGTTTCCCTGAAAATAAAAGTTTGTTTCAATGTTTTTGTCAAAAAACGTTCGCATATTATGATCAGGTTTGCGTTGAAAAAGCGATAGTTAAAATAGTTCAAGTTTGCATCAAAAACAAAAAGGTTAAAATTTTTTTGGTGAACCTCCTTCAGCCAAGGTTTCAAAAAAACTTGAAAGAGAAATTTATGTATATTCTAATTAAGGACAGTAGTCATAAGGTTTTTCACTTATCTTTTTTGATAAAACGTTCAACTGAGAATTTTTTGGGGGATAGTAAGCTAAATTTCCCGAAAATTCACTTGCACCTTTGGTTTACTAAAAAATATCCTCGAGACCACAGTTTGTTATAGAAACTTTCGAGGGAGTTTCTGATATTTGCAAAAATACCACAATTTTATATTCTTTCACTTAAATTGTTTTTGGTAAACTTTTTTTTTCAAAACAATGGTTTCTTTAATGCAAACTTAAAATTTTTTGATCACTGTGAGGCCGTTAATTTGAACTATTGTGCCGATTTTGCAAGGGTTTTAGCAAAAATTTGCAAAACAAATTTTTCATCTGATTTTTTTTCATGGCATTGGCGAAAAATTCAATTTTGTAGCCAACCATTAGACAAAGAGTAAACAATAAAAAGAAACAGAAGTTTTTTGTCGGAGATCTTCAAGGAAATGATAACGGTCGGGATTTAAATATTTGTAAACACAAGTTGCCATCAATTGCTTAAATAGTTTTTCAATTGGTACTGAATGACTCCCCTAATACCAAAAACTAGCGTTCTACTGCGTCAAATGATTTTGTCAAGTCAAGCTTTATTCAAATTGTTCATATCCACAAAATGGAAAAAAAAATTACTAAAATCAACAGAAGCATGAGTGCATTTCATTCCTGCTTGCTTGTAACTTTTTTGCAATAGAAAAGTATGCAATATTAAATAAGCCTCAAATGTTAGATATAGAAAGGAGGTAAGCTCGTGAGTTTGTCACATGAGAGGGTACTCGATATGCTGCCAGTTTTTTCAATTTCAAAGGTCTGAACAAATACTTTTTATCCCAGCAGTCTACCCAATAGTTCTTAATGGCTGAATGAGTTTGATGAATTCTTTGCAAAAACAGCACACTGGCTCAAACCTAATTATCTCGCTTAAATAGAAAAAGTGTATGAAGATCCTGTTCAAAAATTCGTTATTTCAAAACACTTCACTAAAAAAAAAAGATTATATGAATTAATGTAAATATATACTTTTTTGCAATTCTCATGGATGGACCCAAATACTTTTTTTATCGAAGTGTTGTTGGCAAGCTCGTTTTTTTTAAGCAACGGTTTTTCTGAAATCTTGGGAAAATTAGTCTACTTTCTCACTGGTTGTACCAAAGTGCTGGGAAGGTTACTTTACTAGCTCGATTGTTTTTCTTGATCCTTGTTAAGGTTAATTCACCTACCCAGAAACTAAAAAAATTTAAACAGGTTAGCTAGCTATCGCGCGATGATTTTGTACAGTCGTGGAAACATAAAAAATTTTTCATTGAAAGTGTTGTGAAGTTTTTTGCAAGCTTATTTTTTCCACACTTACTTTTTCATCCCAGGGTTTTTTAAAGAGTTAATGAGGCGACAAGTAAATCACAAGTAAGCGATTATAGTGTCTTGGGAAGCAAACCCAGTGGTAGCCTGAAAGGCAAACTCTATTTTTGTAAAATACTTGAGTATAAGGTTCTCAACAAAAAGGAGTCAGAAAACGAAGTCCAGAACCAACATTGAGCAAGTTTATTTGAATATGAAACTGATGCAAAAATTTGATAAGAATTTACAGAAATGTTGATAAAAAGCGCTCATGAAAACATAATTAAGAACAAAACAGAACTTTGGTTTTTATACCAAACTCGTAGAGATGACTTAAAATACAATTAGTTCGTTTTTATCAAGCCTATGCTAATTCAGTTGCAGATGCGGGTTAGTAATTAATACAAAGTTTTTGATAAATATTCAAAGCAAAAAGAATTGATTAACAAGATTTCACAATTTACTACAGAATTGCAATTCTAACTGGCGGATTATCAATGTTAACTATGGATACTCAACAATTTGAATTGCGAAAATTGGTAAAGTTAGTTTCAATCCGTTTCTATCAAACATTACGAAGCCAAACGGTGTATTTTTGGAAGTATAGGCGGATTCCGCAACAAGGATGCTCTCTTTTGTTCTTTCATTCTCTTTGATTGTACCGACAAAATTTTAACATTTATAAAGACTTGTCTCTCGAATCCAGGAACATAAAGACACAAAATTGTGCGCATATCGAGTGCACAGTTTTGGTCTCGTAATGTACAGAATTTTCTAAGGGGAGAGTATTCTTTAAACAATTTTTCAAAAAGAAGCCTGCAAACTCGATTGTAGTGAATGTATTTGAAACTGGAGCTCATTTTCGTAACGACGTACAGACTGGTAAAAAGGCATAAAAACTTTCATATTTTCTTAAATATACAAAATATCAGCCGCCTTGAAATCTGGGCACTCTGGCAAAGGAAAGGTCTCCATTGCAAATGACTCCTGAAGCGATTCTCAGCCCTTTGTAGTGGTTCGACACTCCATAAAGACTTTTCGGTGTAAGAGGTACGTAATGAAACGTAACTAGTGGGATGCCACATCCAAATGACAAAAACTTGCGTCTTAGTTTGGTTGTATTTTAAATAGAAGAATCTGTAGATCAAATATCTATATAAACATATTCCTTATATTTATGGTTTTCATATAAAGTTTCAAAATTAAAAATGAAAAAAAAACGGAAGTATAAAATTTCGCGAGACAGAATTGCATTGTTTAGAAAAATCATGTTTTTTTTAGAAAAAAAATATGTTTTCTTAATAAAAATGACCTTTTTGATAAAACAGAAGCATTTAGCTATTACAACTTAAAAAGCACTCCTTTAAAATTTATAGGATCTCTTAACAAAAACAAACAATTTAGAAATTATAGAGTGCAGCTTAAATGTTTAATAATAAGGAAGATAGTCGAAAAAAAAATAAATATCGATATTGAAAAAAAAATGTTTGAACAAGTCAGTGGCAAAGGTAAAAATCTTAATTAGTGATTGAAACTAATTCTATCGCCTTGGGATGTTTTGTATGATTTTCATTTGTTTTCTTAAGGCTTGAGACAATAATTGAATGTTTTTAGGTTCTAAACCAACAGGTTTCCAGATTTACGAATTGGTCCGAAACCAACAGCAGTTTGTGTAACTTCATCGTTTTTGTGGCTCAAACTGGTTTTTTTTTGTTTCAACTGAATTAAGAGCTCGCCAATGTTTTGGGGGTCAAATTACCTTCAGTAGATCCAGTTATAACATACTTAACCCAACACCTTCTAATGAAATACGTTGGTTTTCAAGATCCAAATACAATAAGCTGATCCATATATGCTCTGGGGATTACTGTTCTAGTTAATATCCTCTGGAAAATGCAGAAACGAAAAAATCTTTTGCTCTACAATATTGATTAAAAACACTCATCTCTGGGTGTAAATTAACTCATTTTGAAATAATAAACAAGACTGCTCGTTTCGTTGCGATGCCTTGAATGTTCCGACTGCCTTTTAGGGTCTAGGGAGCCGTAATAACAAAAAAAAATTATTTTTAGTGAAACGATAAAATTAAAGCTTGATTTTTTTTGTGAAAATCTCCCCCCCCCCCTCACGCCATATAAAGTACAAAAAGACAGTTGCCTTTCCTAATAACAAATCAATTATTGCCAACACGTTCCCTTCAACCAGTTTGGAACGATTTCCTATTAGACTCATTGAATCTCCGCTTACGCGTTAATATCACAAAATAAATCGCGCGTTAATTGCTCAAATTGGCCAAATGGCAATCTGTAATCTCCAATAACTTGACAAGAACAAGATCACAGGTAAAGTTTTTTTTTTCAAATTTAAGCTCAAGACAACAATGCCTTTTGATTGAGATGAAAAGTTCCGTCAAAAATGGCTAGGTCAAGGGTCGAAACTGGTCGGAAGAAAAAAACTACCCTTAGCACAAAAATCCGACTTCGATTCAACTTTTCTTTGGGAAATTTTTTAGAGAGAAGGGAGTGTTTGTTAATTAAATCCGAAAAAAAAATTTCAGCTATTCATGTGTTTTTAAATCAACCTATCACAAGAATACCATCAATAGCACTTTCTACGCTAATGTTGTCTTCTTTACTTAAGTCACCTTCCAATGAAGCCGAGTTGAATCCCAGCTTGTTCCAAATAATAGGGCTTCCTAGACACATACTTAACCAATTAAATCAACGCGACGAAATATGGGAAAAAAGCATTATCCAACCAAATGAGTTTCAAAAACTTTGCCATTTTCATAGTTAATTTTAGACTACCCATGTAACAAGACTCGTCAAGAACTTACAAAATCGTAGCAAGAAAAACATTTTCCTGGCACTTCCAGGTCATATATTCAGTCGGTTAGAAATGAGATTGAAGCTCCCGCTAAAACATACAAGAAATTCAAATGTATGTGCGATGGGTTTAAATTGGATTAAAAAGTATTATAAGTTCACAATGTCAACACCCATCATCAAAAACTCAAGAAAAACATTTAATCTCATGTCTACTAGGAAACGGATTAGTTTTGCTGTTTCAAAGCTGATAAAGTTTTGCCATGGTATTTGTCTAGCAAGTATGCTTTCCAAAAGCGTTCCAAGAAAATAATGCAAGGTTGTGGCCATTTATACAAAAAATTCAAAAGTCTTTCGGAATAATTTTTTTTCTTATTTCTGACAAAATCGGATACGTCATTTTGCGGAGAAAGAAAAATTGGCTTTGATCAATAAAAATTAGCAGTAAGTTTTTTTTGCTCGGCGAACTTTTGTGTGAGTATGTCTAGGGAATCCGTGGAGAAAATATAACGTTGAAATTGAGATTACTAACCAAAATTTTGTATTTATTAATAACAAAATGCATGTATCATAAAATTGTCTCCATGATGAAACTTGTATCCCTGACGACCCAAATGGTACAAAGTTCAGACATCTATTTTAGGTTGACGAAACCTAAAAATTTTCTAGAGGCGCCTTGGCGCTATATTTAGTAATTTTGAGGGGGGAGCGCGCGCCGAAAAAAGGCAATTACTTAACCAAATTGTCCGAAAAAGGTCCAAAAATTTTTTAATTGACCTATTTTTTTCAAAACTTTGCCTGCCTGCGGCGCAGAATGTTTGGCTAAAACAGGGTCTTTTTTGTGCTCCGGGTAGCCCATAAACTCAAATGAGTCAGCCTAAAAGAGGTTGATAAATTTTCTAAAACGTTGCATAAATCATCCCTCATCTAGATCCGCCCCTGCCGTGGAATCCTCAAAATATCAACTTAAGCTTCGATATGCTGAAAATCAAGCAAAATTTGCAATGTTCCTAACATAAAGAAAGCTGGCTAAGGTTCAACGTATCTGTATACACTTATAAAAGTCAAACGAAAATTACATTTTGCAAAAATAATAATCAACCTGTTTCTTCTTTCGCACTCTTTTTTTGCCCGATAAGATGGTACGAAATTGCGTGTAAAAGAATCGATGAAACAAAACTGCCTTCATCAAGCAAAGCCCTAAATGATCAGAATTCCCTCAGAATTACTTAAAAATTAATTTTGAAAATTTTTAGAGATTTTCAAATGCCCCGCCCTGAAATTTCCAAAAAAAGTCGCGACAACAATATAAGATATATTTATCATCTATTAAGTCGTTTATGGACCTTTATGCCTGACTATCCTGAGGTTAAAGCAATCTCATATGAGTTTTTCACTGCCACTTATCGAGAGTAGGAAAGAAATGGGGACTAGACCTCATTTCTTAAATTTTTCCAGCCAACTATGGCTATATGAACAAAAAACTGTAGGGTTTTAAATGTGATTACACATTGAAGTCATATTGATAATAATTCGGACTCTAAACCAAATGTTGCTGGTCTGAATTATTTTCTAGTAAATTTTCCAATAAAAAAGTCGGAAGATTCCATTTTCTGACAACCATAAGAGAGAATAGCAAATTTTGAAGTTTTTCGCCTAATCTAGTTTTTTTGCAATACAAAAGATGAGTAGATCAGTAAAACATTGAAGACACTGAATCATTTTTTTTATAAAATAGTTTCATCACTTTCGAGTTTTCTCAACCAAATAAATTCATACAGCAACCGTTTTTTCTCAAGACAAAAAACAAGTTTTCAATCATCAACAAATGACGGAGTTTTCAATACAATTGATGGATATGTATGCCCTCTATTCCAAAAAAAAAAACGATATTATCTTTTCTAAAGTTTGAAAATGGTTATTTCGGGAAAATTAAATTAATTTTATTTTCCTATTTTTTTTTCCTTTCAAACTACAAGCATGAACTGAATTGGCTCTGACGGACTTGAAACGAGGTTTAAGCTAGGTGAATGAACAGAAAACGAGTTGAAAAACGCCACTTGAGCCTAGAGAAGTGAATTAAAACAAAACGAAGAAACATCTTTATGAAAAAATCTTTTCTTTAAACTGCTCAGATTTTCTGTCATCAAGTATATAGCTTATTTTCCAATTGAAAACAAAAACACTAGATTGTTTGTGCAAGCAGCTCAAGATCTGAAAAAAAAATTGTTTGAAAGGCTAATCTCTTTCACCGAAAATATTTTCGAAATCACAGTTGTTCATAATATTTTCAGTTTTTCAAGTCGAAGCAGATTGGCAAAATGCGAACCAATTACAAAATAGCAATTTTTTGAAGTTTTTCACCTAATATAGTCTTTTGCACTATAAAAAATTTGTAGATTAGAAAAACATTAAAAATACTGAATAAATTTTTTAAAATAAATCAATGTCATTATTTTTGAGTTTTCTCAACCAGATTAAAACATACAGCAACCGGTTTTTTCTCAAGATAAAAACCAATTCATTAATCATCATTAACTGACGGAAATTTCAATAAATTTGAAAGATCTGCATACCCTCAACTCCAAAAAACGATATCATCTTTTCTAAAGTTTGAAAGTGACTAACTTGGGATAAATATTTTTATTGTATTTTCCTATATTCTTCTTCCTTTCAAACTGCAAGCATAAGCTGAATTGGCTTTGAAAGAATTGAAACGAATTTTAAGCTAGGTGAAAAAACAGAAAATGAATTAAAAAACGCAAAGTTATCATTGTAAAACAATTTTTCAACTGGAGGTAGGTTTTTTATTTTTTCATCATAAACTACCTCAGACACTTTGTAAGATGTTATTTAGTTTCGTGCACCAATTTTGTATGAGAAAAATTTTTAGATTTTACAAATTTTTTTTAAATTCTATTTTGCTCGGTGAACAATCCATTTATCGTTCAAGTGTGAAGTCTGTTTCACAATGTTTTTCAGATTTGATTCGGTTGACTTCTTAAATTGGAAGATGCATTCAGCTAACCAGCCTGTAGGGCTGAAAAAAAATCGATGCAACTTTGATGTGACTCTTATGCCACTTGAGCCTAGAGAAGTGAATAAAAACAAAATAAAGAAATGATCTAATTGAAAAAATCTTTTCTCCAAATGCTCAGATTTTTTGCAATCAGCTATTTAACTTGTTCCGGATTCCACACATTTTGCCTGGTTTTGGAGCAATACAGTGTTTTAGCTGTTTGTCTGTGGAATCCAAAACAGAAGAGAAGATCAAATAAAAATAGCAATTTTGCGGATTCCTGGACAAATCTGATTTTTGCCTATTGCGAAACCCGCTTGAAGTTCACAAAACGCACAGTTTGGCCTCGTAATATCCTTTTTGGCAATTATGTTTTAATGTTTTTGGCTTTATTATAAATTAAAAAATACTTGAAGGTTCCAAAAGGTTTACCCTTGTGCAATATGTAGAAATTGACGCATCTGTTACGGCTTTGCTTAATACCTTTTCATGATACATTTGTTGCTATATTTTGGGCCTGTGAAATTTTTTGAATTGAATTCAGAGTTAAATAAGTTTGCCGATAATGCCACGCAGTATACGAGAAATTGATTTTTCGCGCTCAATTTTGTTTCAATTTGGACTAACTGGCGAAATACAAATCCTGATAACTTCACAAAAATTGGTAGCAGTTAAAATATTAGTTTATGTTTCAAAAAAAAGTGTTCGGTTTTTTGGAATGTAAAGAAAAAAATCCATCAAAAGTTGCTTGTAAAAAAACCAGAGTCCGAAGAAATAAGAACAAACTGAGCCCAGCGATAACCTCTTTTCTCAAAATTTTGAAAAAACCAAGGGGGGTTTAACTGGGAAAGGTTGCTCTTATATATTCCTAGAAAAAATTGATTGCGCGTTTTTTAAACACAGATGAACATTTTTGGAAGAGTCCTTCTGAACCCTAACTTTATTCGTTTATTTTTTTCCAAATTGTGGCGCTAATAGAAAAATAATTTTAAATAGCTATAAAAAGTATCTTGTTTTTGATCAATATACAAAAAAATTAAACTATCCATTTGTGTACGGCAAAATAAAAGAACAAAACTGCGTGCAAGGTAAGAGTCAGCAACAGAAACTTCGTGCATGAGATTTACATCTGACTTGCGCTTTCCAACAATATCAGTTTTCAACATTCACTTTATGTTTGTTCCGGTTTTGAAAAAATGTGAGCAATATATATGTACGGCTTTGGAATTGGAAGGAGACCAATTCTAAAAAAGTTGACTGCGTATAGGCATTGGACCGGAAATTTTGGGATTGCCAAGCGAGTATGCTTGCACCAGACTAAAGGACGGCTTTGCTGGCGGAAATAAAACTTTGATAACTTGTTTCAAATCGCGAATTGTTTGAGCGTGGCAAATTCTAACTCATAATTGTTTCAAATTGAATTGAGGCAAGCTAATTGGTCTCATTTTTCCATAAACGACTCAAGTTGTAACATTTTGATCAACCTAAAGATGATAGTTTGTCAATATTTCAAGTTTCGAAAACGATTTGAGTTCAATTAATGGGCACTTGGAACAATCAGGCCATTGAACTGATACTAACAGTTTTCTTTAAAGTGAGGGTTTTTCGCAACATTTGAAAGTCATCGATAGTCTAAGCAAAACTTAAAAAAAATCCTTATAATTACTATCGAATGGCTGGGAGACACTTATGTTCCAGCATACGACATAAGTAAGATATTTTTAACTAAAAGACCATAATGCCTTCAGTTAAAATCGAAATTTAGCTTTTCAAACTTTGATTGAGAAAAAACTAGTTTGTTGCTTTGTTTTTATGTAGATTCAATGAGAAAAAAAATAAATAAATCAAATCAGATCATGGAAGATGGGGTAAAACTGTAACTGAATTGTTTCGCAACCAATCGGTTGTTTGGCTAGTTTTGGTGGGGGGGAGAGGGCGAAACGGCAATTGTGGTTGTTGTCGTGGGAGAAGGGGGTTAAGGGAGCAAAACTGCAATCATTAGGGGAGGGAGAGGTTAACGGAATCAATTTCTTTTTTGAGAAAAATAAGGTTAGGAAATCGAGTAGGTCGCTTTGCAAAATCAGCAATACTCATTTATAAATGCAAAAAGTCGTGCAAAATTTTGCATGAGGCGAGACAAAAAGGAAATGGCGAAAAAAAACGGGAGGAGTTATGTGTGGGCTTTACGTGGTAGGAGGGGAGAGAAGGGTTCGCGGGGAATGAAGAAAGGGAGGGATTGTGGGAGGCGTCCGAACATTGTGAAGGTTGGAGGGGTTGAATTTAAGTTCCTGAACTTGAAGGGGGAATGAGAAAAATAAGGGGTGACCACGGCTGAGAGGGGGAAGGGGGTTATGGCATATTGATCAAATTTGGGGCAAGATGGTTAAACAGGGGTTTTAAAATGAATAGGCAATAATTTTGAGAACGCAGTGAGTAATGCAGAAGTTTTTGCAAATTTTTAGTTTTGCAACTGGTTTTGCAAAGCAAAAAAAATAGAGTAGTTCATTACAATCGATTATCAACCCATATCCACAAAACAGTTATCTCGTGTTCTCATACCTTGAGTAAAAATATATTTCATTTTTATAATTCAATCAAAACCTAAAACAATATCATGGTCATATTTATCCAATGAGCAAACAAAGGTACGTTAGCAAAGAAACTGCCTCCGTTGCAGAACTGTCCAGGAGTGCTTATCTGACGTTTGTAATAACTGGCAATTCCATAAATACATTTTGGTATAATTGATCCACAATTGAAAGTGTACAATGGACTACCATCGTCCAGATGACAAATATTGGAGTTTTCAATTGCACTTTCTACGCAAATATTGTCCTCTCGACATCGTTGGCTTTCCAGATAAGACGGTCTTGGCTCGAAAGATGTTTGGAAGAAAAAAGTTTCCTGGTTGTTTTCTAAACCCTTTCATATATTCTGCTTACAATAAAAATTACTCAATCAATTTTCAAAAATGAATTTCAAATTGTTATTATGTTCATCAATTTTTGATTTGCGTTTTCGTTTTTATTTGGCAAGTAGAGCTTTTATTTATTATGAGTTTTGAAAGATTAGCAAAAAAAGTTATTCAAAACGGATTTTTAATCAACTGAGACATTGAAAAGCTTCAATTATAAAACAACATCTTTATGGTTTGGTGTTCGGAAAGGGCTCAAAATTTCCTGTAACATTGTTGGATACACGTGCAGTTGCTGTGAGGTTGAGCCCATACCACACGAACCTGAACGGTCCAAATCCAATTGGAAATAGTTGAACACTTCATTTAGATAAACAGAGCCTAGTAATCGGGCATTTAGAAAATTACTTAGGTTTCAGTTGCTCTCAATTCAAGATGTTTTCGCCAGAATTGATCGAAGTTGGAATGTATATGGGTTTTCCGCTCAAAAAGATAATATTTAAGAAATCAAAAAAAGAAAAAATTCAACTCTTCCGATTGAATAAAATCATTTACAAAAAAAATTACAATGTACAAAATTAATTAAGTGTTGCTACGCTGTTTTTCGTGTTTAAGTGTAATTTTGAGTGTTTTGGTGGGCAGAAAAAGAACAAAGTACCTAGTAAAATTTTGATATTTGTTGAAAATATGTTTTGATGATTTTTTTTCTTATATACTATCTCTCCATTAAATAGACAATGATGAAGTTCTTCGTTGAATTGTTTTTTTTTCATTATTTGTAAACAGTTTTAGAATAAAGTTCTAAAAAAACTTGAAAGCTTCAGAGAAACACTATTTGATTTTCAGATCTAAAAAAAGGATAAAAACTAAAAGACTATTTATATACAGAGTTTCAGGTCAGTTCAGTCAGCTATTTCCGTCTTCTCGATTTTCGTCCCTAAAAGGTCTGGGTAAACATTGTAATTAAGATCGGTACATATTGGCATAATACGACGAGGATCACTAATGGGATACAACAGCTTCAGTAGTCCGACATCATTTGTGAAGAAGCCATCGTTTAGTCTCCTGTAGCTGGAAACACAATCAAATCCGACTCAATATAATTTAATTTTTTTGTTTTATATGTATATATATATATATATATATATATATATATATATATATATATATATATATATATATATGTGTGTGTGTGTGTGTACTTTTTGTTTCAAACGCAAAAATACAAACAAAATAGAATAATTTGATGTGAATAGAGTGACCACCTTAAGGAGAATTCCTCTAAAATGCATTCCTCTAAAATATTTAGCTTTTTCGTTGTTTTCATAATTTTTTATATTTAGCTTTTTTTTGTTTTCAGCGTTTTTTAAATCGTTTTATTGAGTATCTGGCTGACCTAATGAAACCTTTATGAAAATGTACAGAAAATATTGTAACAAACAGTTTTTAAGAGCACGGATACACAAGAGGCTTTTAAAAAGTATCGATGAAATTTGAAAAAAAATTAATTATTTCAAAAAAAATTGATAAAATGAATAATCAGAGAAGTGCTTAGGAATTTTTTCATGCAACTCATCAGAAAACTTTAAAGCTGCTAATTGAGCGAATCAAAAATGAATAGACAATTTTAAAAAGTCAAAAATATCGTGTTAAATTAATTGCTTGAAATGCCTATTTTATACAACATCCTCAGTAAAGTTTCTACGTGTTTAAGGAAATGCAAATTTTGTGCCAAGTTTTGAAGAATTGCATTATCAAATTGGTATTTGCAAAAACTTAGCAACAGATTTTCAAACGCCCGTTATTTCACAGAGGATGACGACAGGTGAAAAATCATTTCAAATCTTTTCAAATCTTCTTTTTCTAGGTTCATAAGCAGGATCAATTATGGAATAGCACAGAAAAACGTTGCTTTCTAAAAAAGTTGTTTCCAATTAATTTTGTCGACTTTTAGATTTTTTATTTGAGTCATCAACTTTTTTATCCTAAAAATTTTGACCAATTGGGAGGATTTTGACAGGACTGTTCAAAATTATTTCAAATTTTCCGAGGAGTTGTGGTCAGAAAAATGCGAAAATTTTTTTTATACTAAAGGAAGACCAATTTGATGATCAAATATTCCAGCTCAAATCCCGATCCAAATTTGTTTCATGCAAGTTTTTCCGCTGATCAGTTTGTCATTAGAGTTAGCCTACTTCTTTACCCATAAAATTTCAGCTATTAAATAATTTTTAGATGACAGTCAGAGCTGTCAATTGAATGGCAGTATTTTTTTCCTGGTGGTAGGAATTTAATTTGTATTGATACAATTTCTAATAATATTAATTGTAGAACCAATTAATGTAAAATTTATTCTAAAAAATAAAAGTTTGGTGAGAACTGTTTTACAGGAAAATCCTAAAAAACTTGAAGCTTCAACGAAACACCATTTGAATTTCAAATCTAAAAAAAACTAAAAGATTATATATGTACAGTGTTTTAGGTCGATTCAGTCAGCTATTTTCGTTTCATCGATTTTCGTAGCTAAAAGGTCTAGGTAAACTTTGTAATTAAGATCGGTACATATTGTCAAAATACGACGAAGATCCCTAATGGGATACAACAGTTTCAGTAGCCCGAAATTATTTGTGAAGAAGCCATCATTTAGTTGCCTGTAGCTGAAAACACAATCAAAGCCGATTCAGTGTATTTTTTTTGTTATTTATAGGTACTCTTTGTTTCAAATACAAAAATACTAACAAAATAGAGTAAGTTGATTTTTGCTGTTTTAGTTGTGACCACCTTAAGGTGAAGAAGTTCCCTAATGGTCTTGCTATACAAGTGTAACCAGACTCTTGCAGTAATCTTGAATTAACCTATACATCTTACAAAAATGCATTCCTCTAAACTATTTAGCTTTTTGTTGTTTTCATAGTTTTTTTCATCATTTCAGTAAGTATTTAGAAGACCTAATCAAACCCTTATGAAATTGTACAGAAAATATTGTAACAAACAACTTTTTAAGACCACAGATACACAAGAGGTTTTTGAAAGCTATCAATGGAGTTAAGAAAATATTGGAAAAAAAAGTTGATGAAATGAAAAATCAGAGAAATGCTTAGAATTTTTTTTTCATGCAACTCATCAGAAAAAATTTAAGACTGCCAATCAAACGAATTAAAATTGAATAGAGATTTTTGAAAAGTTAAAAATGTCGTGTTAAGATAATTGCTTGAAAAGCCTTTTTCATACAACATCCTCAGTAAAGTTTCTACGTGTTTAAAGAAATGCAAATTTTTTGCAAAGGTTTGAAGAATTGCATTATCAAAATGGTAATTGCAAAAACTTAGCTTGCGGTTTTCAAATGCCCGTTATTTCACAAAAGATGACCACAAGTGAAAACTTTTTTCTAATTTTTTCAAATCTTCTGTTTCTAGGTTCTTAAGCAGGATCAATTTCGGTATAGCACGAAAAAACGTTGCTTTCTAAAATAGTTATTTCCAATTAAATTTTTCGACTTTTAGGATTTTTAGAGGAGTCATTAATTTTTTTATCCTATAAACTTTGACCAATTCGGAGGATTTTGACAGAACTGTTCAATATTATTTCAAATTTTTCGAGGAGTTCTGCTCAGAAAAATGCGAAAATTCTTTTTATACTAAAGGAAGACCAATTTGATAATCAAATATTCCAGCTCAATCACGATTCTAATTGTTTTCCTGCAAATTTTTCGGCTTATCAATTTGTCATTAGACATAGAATGTATTTCTTTACCCAGAAAATTTCAGCTATTAAATAATTAATAGATGACAGTCAGAGCTGTCAATTGAATGGCAGTATATTTTTACTGGTTGTAGGAATTTAATTTGTTTTCATACAAACTCCAACAAAATTAATTGTAGAACCACATAATGTAAAATGCATTCGATAAAGTAAAAATTTGGTGAAAACTGTTTTTGTAATTTTAGATTTCAAAATTAATTTCATAAATTAGGTACACTAAAATTAAATCATCAAAAGAAGATAACGTAATTAGTTTCAGCTAGTTGAATTCTTTTTTTAGCACACTGCGCTTTATTGTTCAGACTTTCGAAGAAGACGAAATATATATACTTGGTGTAGTTTTTTATTCAATTTTCTACATGATAAAACGAATTTTTGTTTGCGGAAAATTTTTATACTATCTGAGAGATAATGTTATCTCAGTATCAAATTTGAAAATTGTTTTCACGTGTGGTCATCTTTTGTGAAATAACGGGTCTTTGAAAATTGCTTAGTTGCGATAATTAATGTGCGATCTTTGCGTTCTTCTGTCATTTATTCAACCGAAAAAAAAAATTTCAACTGGAATTAAAGGAAGTCGGAACATTCAAAGCTTTTCACTTGATATACGAGCAGTCTTGTTCTATACACAAACGTCAAGCAGCCTATGTTAAAAAAAATTGATGAAGTTCCAGATAGCTAAAAAAAAGATTGCGTGAAAACTTGTTTTAGCTCATTTAAGAATAACCAATATAACCAATTTTTCTTAAATTTTGCATAAAATTCATAATGCAGCTCAGTTTATTCTAAAGTTAAAGATGTTTGTCGAGATGATCCTTACTGCAACGATTTCTTACTTATTTTTTTTACTTAT
Organism: Symsagittifera roscoffensis; assembly: GCF_963678635.1. NCBI lineage: Eukaryota > Metazoa > Xenacoelomorpha > Acoela > Convolutidae > Symsagittifera > Symsagittifera roscoffensis. Next base: position 10,433 of record NW_026970632.1, on the reverse strand, counting down.
TTCTGACAATTTTTTTGTCCTTAACGAAAATTATCAAAACTTAATGCCCGTTTTTTCATTCAATTTAAATCATAACAATTCGTAGCGTAAGATTGGAATATTTTGCGGTTATAATTGATAACAAAACTGCCAAAAATTTCCAAAAGTCACTCAAACTGTACATTTTTGAGCTCATTTGGCTAAAAAACCAACCATTGTTTCAAAGCTTGCTCCAGAATCCGCCTATCCAACTGGCGGTTTTTGTAGTAATAACTGATGGATTGAGCTATTTTTTATCCAATTGTGCATAAAAGTTTGCAATCTGAGGTTTTTTGAAAATTTAGTGTAAATTATCAACATGACTTTATAGAAAACTTGTCCAAATCTGAGAGTCTGAGTGAAGTGTTTCTTTTTGGGCTCCAGATCTTTAATTGTTCATATTTTACAATTTTCGAAGGTATGAAGCTCAGATATTTAAGAAACTCGTTATGTTCGCCGTTCATTTAATTTGGCTTTTCGGAAAGAAAATTTTTCAAAACCATGCGAGCAGTTTTTTCTATAGTAAGAGCAGTTTTTGGCGTTTTTTGAAAATTTCTAAATAGTTTGAGCGGTTTCTGAACTGTTTGAGGAGTGTTTCAGCAAACAGATCTCAAGCGGTTTCAGAAAAACGTTCAAAAAAGTTACATTTTAGCGTAAAAGGGATTCGAAAAAAGCACTGAAATCTTAGGCTAATTTATGATCAAAACTTGGAGCCGAGTAGTTTTGTAAACGCGGTATGGAAAATATCTACCTGACAGGCGTGAATTTCGCTTGAACAAAGTGAAGTTGAGCCATTGTGGATCTTGGTGAAACCAAATGTTCTGTATCGACAACTAGAACGAATATGTCTCCCACTAAAAAAATGCAGACGACATTTGCATACGAAGAAACAAAATACATCAACACAAAAAAAGTATTCTAAACTACCAAATCAATAATTCAGAGGTGATGTGAAAAATTTCAAAAACTCAGAGTAAAAATTTTTCAGACGCCTCTTGTAATTTGAAGCAAAAAAATTGACGTCAAACCTGAAATTTGGACAACATTTTTAAGCATTCCGGGTCCAAGTCACGACCTATGTCGTAACAAATAACGATCGTGCACTTCGCCAACTGTGAACATTACGAGGGCCAACTGTGAATTTTGTGAAATGCAAGTGGATTCCACAACAGGCCAAAAACTAAATTGTTGCGGAACCCACTTCATTGCTGTTTTTATTTGATCTCGTTTGCTGTTTTGGATTCCACGAAAAAATAGCTAAATTACTGTATTGCTCAAAATAACACCAAAAACAGGCAACTTTGGAAGTTTTGCCTGTTATTGAAGTGTTGCATGAAAACTTGCGGAATCCGTAATAGTTTGTGGAATCCAAAAAAAATGATATATGTGCTTAGTAAATTTAGCTGACGTGGGAACCGCAACTGCAAATGGAATCCACAATATGTAGACAAATTCTGCAAATTGTAAGAGGAATCCGCAAACTGCAAGCGGAATCCGCAACTTGTCAGCGGAATCCGCATAAATTTGCGGAACCCAATTACGTTTGCGAAATTGGCATCTACGAAATCAGGAACAGCTACTTATAATCGCTCGTTGCGGAATCCGCAACAAACCTAATGTGCCAAATGCGTCAAAAATTACCTTACAATTTTTTGTCCGCGGGCTCCACAGAAATTTTGTAATTGGAATCCATGTACCTTTGGGAACCTATTTAAAGACTTGTCTCTGGAATCCAGGAAGATACAAACACAAAATTGTGCACCTAATCAGGTGCACAGTTTGGCCTCGTAATGAGCGTGATCGAAATTTCTGCCCAAACTCCTAGATTTTCAGTTAGCAAAAAAAACAATGTTGCGTCATAGCTAAAAAATGGTCAAGCAAAATCCCAATAATTGCAATATTTTGCAACAAAGTTTCGCAAAGGTTGCCAAAAACTATTGAACTTTTATGAAGTTTGATATCTAAACTTAGTTAAAAGTTTATGCCAAAAATTTTCCATCCGAACAGCAGTCCCTCTCGGAGAATTATTTAACGCAAGCTATAACTTCCAAGGGGATCCCTTTTTTATTTCGTAATCCGATAGCTCTCGCTTTAGGAAAAATAACAATTGATAGAAACTTTTACAAGTATCCAGCAGCGGATTTAGCAAGGAAAGCCCCTTTTTCCTCAAGCACTCAATTCCACAACGCCTGTTTGATTTGTTTTTATTTTAAGATATCTAGTTTTGTCTGACCTACAGAAAATGAGGTTTCATGTGATGGTGGCGTGGTACGTGACAATTTTTTATTATGTGTTAGTTTAATATTGACCTATTCATAGTTGTTGCTATCGCAATTTATATGTGAGGTTTTTTGATGAGCAAATTTTTTAATTAATAGTTTTAAAAAGTATCAAATTTGACTTCAAAAACTGTTGAATTTCTTCAAACAGTGTATATAGAATTTTCAAATTTTGATATTTCAACGTAATCGAGAAATAGGAGAGACCTGGGCTGGGGATAGATCAAGAATTGTTTTTTGTTGGTTGAAAAGAACACAAAATTTGATATAGCAAAGACGATGGTGGCTGGTCAAGAGAAGGATACGGGTTTTTAGGCGAGTTGATGGTCGAATTCGAGTGGTTCATTTAAATTTCAGTACTGAGCGTCATTCTGTTTGTTGTACGAAGTTTTTGTATTGCTATTTGAAGGGTGACTGTGTTGTTGAACTGGGTCGTTTTAGGGTAGAGAGAAGCTCAATTTTGAGATAGTGATAAAAAAATTTAGTTTAGCGGCGATAATTTGAGATAATATGCAATGCTTTACTATCATATCTTGTGCTCTCCAAAAGTTCTGATGTTCATTATAAGTGAAAGTTCTAGACGCACAAAAAACGGCCTTGAGTCGCATAAAAGAGCTTCGCTCAACAAAATAACACAGTCTACAATGTGGGGAGATAATACAAAAGGACTATCCTCGACAGGACTGTTAAGACCTACTGATAGCTCCTCTGCGATTCGCAGGAACTAAAATTATTATTATTATTATTATATAAGTGTTAAGTTTTTTGTTTTTAGTTTACATTCTTAATTTTTTAATTTCTACGTCTAGCAATGTTTCGTGGAAAAGTTTTTTAAATGCCGAAAAATCTTAGGAAGAAATTCTGATTGCTGATTTACTTATGCAATTTTTTAACAAGATTTAGATGTTTTTAATCAAAAAAGGTCTTAAGGGTTGAATATTACTGATGTCAAAATCAAGTTCTCAAGTTTGGGTTTTCCAGGAAAGGTACCAAGAATTTGCCAGATATATGTTTGGTCGTGGTCGAAGGAACTACCATTTTGATCACAGAAAACTTGAACGCCTTTAAACTATTCACCATATTTTTACGCGTAAGCACCTATTACTTTTTTAAAAAAAGGTTTTTTACTTTTGAAAAAGTTTATGGGTTTCATAATAATAGATTCTGAACAGTAACGACTTTGAGTGTTGTTGCTCTGCTCGTAAGTGGTGTTCTGCTCAAATCTATTTTAAGATAAAATTAAAGTTACGTGCTTTTATAATTACATTTTTACTTGGTTTTAATCCAACTAACTAAAGTTTGTTGGTAGGAGCTCTTTTTTTTATTACACAAACTGAAGATGTTTTGAACTACAGATTCAAAGCTCTACGAAAACTCATTCATAGTCAAATAAGTTCGGACTGTTTCCGCAAGGTATTTGTTCATTGCATGTCAATTTGAAAGTTGGCGAGGAGAGCAAAAGTGCATTTTGTATTCTTTTCATTTTGCCAAGTCTGTGTGATCAATATCGAGATTTTTGCCATACGGTGTTTATTCAAAGCTTAGGTCCTTCACTTCTGCTACTTTGTATCAATTTGATTATTGTTCCGACTTTCGATACGAAAGTAACGGAATATTTGTGCTCGGGGTGGTTTTTTTTTTCTTCAGACAAATTTCGACTTTTGAACTTGACATTTTTGACGGAATTTTTTAAATATCAATCGAAAGGTATTGTTGTCTTGAGCTTAAATTTGAAAAGATTATCAACCTGTGATCATTTTTCGTAAAGTTATGGGGGTTTAAAGATTGCCATTATGGCCAATTAGGGACAATTAACGTGCGATAAATTTCGCGCTATTAACGCGTAAGCGGAGATTTAATCCGTCTTAGAAATCGTTCCAAATTGGTTGAAAGAAGCCTATTTGCCATAATTGATTTGTTAGAAAGAGAAAATTTTTCCTTTTGTACTTTAAATGGCGTGTGGGGGGATGATTTTGTATTAAATTTCAAATTTTAGAAATAAAAATTTTCATTTTATTTTATTACATTTAGTTTTTTAATGTCATTACTGCTCCATAAACGTTAAAAGGCAGTCGGAACCTTCAGGGCTTTTCCCTGATACGAGCAGTCATGTTAATTTCTCAACTCTTTTTTTTTGCAGAATATGATGATTATTTACGAAAAAATATCGCTCTTAAATGTTTTCAAATCTAATTAGTTTGCTTTTTTCTTTTCCTTTGACGTTTCTGAACGAACTGTTTTATAAAATTTATTTTAGTTAGAATCAGTTAAATTGAAAGCCATTCTGTATAAAATTTCGTCGTGAACCTGTAGGTTTACGGTCAAACGTGAAATCTATAAGTGCGTAGCTTTTATTAGTTTCTTTTGTATGACTTGTTGAATAGCTTTTTTTGAAATAGTTTTTACACATGGTCTTTTTTCTACTCAATATTATCATCAATTGAAGTTTTTTTTGTGGGTAATTTTCTTTTTGAAAATCTAAAGAAAAACTCGTAATCATTTAAAACTTTTATTTTATAAAACGGAATCTGAGGGCTCCCGCATTAGGAAATAGTACAATTGATAGAAAATTTTGCATGTTCCCAGTAACAGATTTAGTGGAATGACCCCTCTTTCTTCAGGGAACTGACCACAAAACGCCTATATTATAGGGTTTTTTAAGATATCCAAATTTGATGGACCAAATTTTTTGAGTCTGAACAGATTTTGTGGACAAAAATTTCCAAGAAAATGCCTAAACGCCTTGTTAGGCCAGTTTTTTTGTCAAAAACTCGCCTACATTGCAGAATGCTAGTCAGAACGAGGTCTTTGTGGTGGCTTGCGAGAGTTGGGAAAATCATTTTGGTCGTCCTAATTAATCTTTAGAAAGACATATTTGTTACAAAACAGTATGGTAGTCGATGAAAAAATTTCAGTTCAATAATGAATATTTTTAAACAAGACTTTCCGATTATTGTTAAAAAGTTTCTGCGTGGTGTCATGAAAATCAGCTCTCTCTCATAACTTCGTATAATTTTATATCGCCTGTAATTAGAACTTCATCTTCGACGAGTGATAGTGTCTTTTTACTTTACTTAATTGTGTAATAAGGTACTTTGATTGATTGTGTGATAGTATCTTGGCACCTTATATTTTTGTTTTTGTGGTTAATTAAATATTTTGCATACAGTGGCAGTTCGCTTTGTTAAAACAAAATTGAGTTTTTATGCAATGTTGGTGTGAAACCTTCCGAATTTTTAGTGTAGGTAAGTTTAACTTTGACCTGTTGATAATTGTCGTCCATATTGTTGTGCATATTTATTGCTTTCTCTTTGTGAGAGTTTCTGATGATTGATATTTATAAAGATATCAATCATCAGAAATATATGTATCATCAAAAGTGTGTGTGTACTAAACTTCAAATCGAAACATGTTGAATTTTGTCGAGTGCCGTGAAAAGAAAATTCGAATTTAGATTTTTTTGACAGTAATTGTGTTGAGTGTAATTGAAAGACAGGAGATCCCTGGGGTGGGGCGAGGAGTGTTTTGGGGGTCAAGGGGCGTCTATTTTCAATGCTTAATGGTTGATGATTGTTTTGGGTCAGCCTGCTTTTGTTCTGATATGGGTAACTAAAATAAAACTGGTTTCTATTTCTTAGGTTGCAAAATTGTCGTAATATTGAGTAGATTATTAGACCTGGTTAAAATTTGATGTAATAGAAACGATTGTTGCTGTTCAAGAGAGGAAACGGGTTATCAGAGTAGATGTTTGTCGAATTCGAGTTGCCATAAAAGTTTTTTATTGGATCGTTCACAAGTGTTTTATGGAAAAACTTTCAAACATTTCCAGCGAATCCTGCTAAAAAAATTTTTGCGTAAGCAACTTTTATTTTTTCGGACTGGCAAAATTTTTAAGTTTTCGAGCAATCGATTGCTTTATACAAGTGTTGTTCTACTTTTATGTGGTGCTCTGTTCAAATCTGACATGAAGATAACATCAAGATCACCGGCTTTTACAGTTAAAACAAACCTTACTTGATTCGAATCCAAACAAAGCAGGGTTTTTTATGAACGATTATTCATATTGAAGATACTTTCAACGAATCAATGTCAAGGGATACATCATTCAAAGTTTCGAATGTTTCCAGAAACAATGCATCCATTGCAAGTCAAAGAGAATCCTGGCAAGTAGAGCGAAAGTGGTAATTGTGCTCTTTTCAACTCGCAAAATCTGTATAATAAATTTGAGGGATACTAAAGTTTTGGGGATGATTTGGTTCATTAAGTGGTTCTTATTAATATTGTTATGTAAGTCATTAATAATTATCCAAAATTTATGTCATTCACTTTTATGTCATTCGTGAAATTTGATAATATTAACTCGTCAACGGTTTCAAAACTAGGAAGCATGTCTGCCAACATAGTCCAAAATGAAAGTGGATTCCATTCACAAAAATGTCGTTGGTTCCGCATACAAGTGCGCGTTAAATTTACTTCTGTTAACGTGTCGGTACATTAGTTTTGTCGCAGGTTCCGCAGCTAGCAAATATAGCTAGCTGTTCCGTGTTCCGCGAATGTAAGATGATTCCACAAAAAAAACAAGCGAACTCTGCAAACGTGATTGGTTTCTACAAGCAGGTGTGGATTGTAGTTTTGTTTGTTATAATGAACTAAACCAGTCCTTGTGTGATTAACTACGAGATATAGCTAGAACTATACTTAAAAATTGCGGATTTTAAAAGCAAGGTTTAAACTATAATTAGTAAGGCATAATTTAACGTTTATTATCCAACTAAGAAGTTTGAAGCTTCCTTTTTTATGGTAAATTCATTATATTTTTTGTGAGAACTTTTTTCACTGTGATAGAAAAAGTTTTTGTCAGGTCATAAAGTTTTTATCATAAAAAAGCTGGTTGATTTTGAGTAAAACAGTAGTCATCTTTGTAGTCTTTAAAAAGCTCTTGTGAGTTTTTCTCTGTTGTTTGGGTCTTAAATAAGTGTTTTCTTCTTACAATATCAGTTAGAATAAAAACTTAGAAACATAATTTTCAAAGCAAGAACTTTTTAATGTATGATTTGTTAAAATTATGACGTAGAATTTTTCTGGAAAAAGTATATTTAGTAAATTCTTTTACTGTGTTTTGCACGGGTTTTTGCGTATAAAGCATGATTTGATCTTTGGTCGCATGTCAAAAATTATTTTAAGTTTATCTTTGGTTGATAACGTTGTGTAAAATTTTAAATATTACTCGAGTTTCGAAACAAATGTTTGTTGATGACAAACTTTTGCTTTTTGAAAGCGTTTTTAATATATATCTTAGCCTTTTTTCGGACAGTGTACAAATTTTCATACTATTTTTCAATTTTAAAATAGTGTCTAGAACATCTTGTAAAAATTTTTTCCTATTTTTTGATGGATATCATGTTCAGCAATTTTTTTTCGATTTTGTGACCTGTAGTTTTTTAGTGATAGGTTTTTCTATTGAAAGTTCATTTTTTAGTTTTTTTTAACAGTTATCAAAATAAAATCCGGCTCAAAATGTGAAACGTTTTCAGAATTCTATGATTAACTTGTGATCTGATTTGTGATTTCCATCACTCTCTCGGTATCCGTCCATTTTGGGCCTATAAATCTGTTGTTGAACTGAGTTCTGTTATTTGAGCAGTTGCGGACAAGTAAGCAAGTAGACGCAAATTGAATTACTTTTTTTATCTGTGAAATTTTTTCTTGATATATGTCTTTTTTGCTCCTTTCATGCATTGATTAAGCGATAGATTTGGGTCTCTTGTTTTTGATATAAGAGTCAATTTTTCTCAAGCATTTTTATTAAGATTAAAATAAACTTGTTTATATGCTGCTCATTTCAGTGTTGTTTGTTTGAGGGCTATTGATTTATTTTTAAGAAAACCAGTGAGGTTGTGTATTCTTGAGTTTTCGTCCTACTTCTAAACTGATGCTTTTGTGTGGTTGCATGGGCTCATTGTCATTTGCGCAATTTGTTCGGTTTTAGTGGAGTCGCTCGGTTTGTATCACTTTATCTAGTTTTTATGTTCATGTGAAAAGTAACACCATTGTATACCGTTTTCCGGTTTTTGGTCAAAGCAAAGTGATGAATTTCTTGTGAAGCTTTCGTTTAACGCAATTTGAAACCAATCTGAACTCTATCATGGATTTGGTAGACAAAAAGCTAGTGGGTTCATGGATTCTATTTCATTGTTAACGACAGTACTTTCCGTAAAGACTGTGTTAATTTGTCTGTTATCGGGTCCGGTCCGTCCATAGTTCGAAATTTCAAAAATCCACTTTGACTTCAACAAGACTGCTCGTAAATCAGTGCAAAAACCTGAATGTTCCGACTGCCTTTAATGACAATTTGGAAGTTGTTTTTGGTTGAAAAATTAACAAAATAATTGAAAAACACATTTTTTTCCCATTTTTTTTTTCATTTTATCTACCCACAAGCTATGTAAAATACTAAGAGTTTGTTTAGCTTCTCGTATTGTGATCAAAGAATTAATTTACTGGCCTCATTTCAATTTGAAACTCACTAATTTGCTTCTTACGCGTGTTATATATCGCACCTTAATTATCGCAAATAAGTAATTTTCAAACGCCCCGTTATTTCACAAAAGATGACCCCACAGGTGAAAAATCTTTTCAAATTTGAGCCTTAGATAACAATATCTCTCAGATAGTACAAATATATTCTTACAAAAATTTTTATTAAACATGTCGGAGATTGAATGAAACTACACCAAGTAATATATTTCGCTTTTTTCGAAAATCGGAACAATAAAGCGCAGTGTGCTGAAAAAAGAATTCAACTAGTTGATTCTAATTACGACATTTTTTTAATGATTTGGATTTAATGTACCCAATTCATTAAACTTTTTATGTCATCTAAAATTACAAAAACAGTTTTCATCAACTTTTTACTTTATAGAATGCATTTTACATTAATTGGTTCTACAATTGATATTGTTGGAGCTTGTATCAATACAAATCAAAATCCTACCATCAAGAAAAATGAATTATCCCAAATTGGCCAAACTAGTAATTTTGGGACGCCCATAACTTTAAAAAAACAATCACGGTTGAAGTAAGTTTTTATATTTGAGCTACAGAGAACAATATCTATCCGATGCTATAAAATTTTTGTCAAAAACGCTTAGTGAACAACTCGATAAATGACTAAATAAAATAACACACCCAGCATGGATAGTCCGCACTTTCTTCGAAAGTCGGAACAATACTCTTAGTTTTAATCAGAAAAAAAGCCAATATCATTTACCACTGGTAATCAATAAGCTATATCATAATCAGACCCACAAGACATATAACATTAGGAGGATAAATGAGCGTTGAATTATTTTCAATGAACTGTTCAAACAAAGGCTTTTCCGATTGCAGAAATACAGTTAGTTGTACTACATTGATCGACGAGTCCTTAAAAACTAGCCAATGCACATATAAAAATCGTCTAGATCTCGCCCAATACAATAATTATTTAGAAACTTAGAATTTTAAGAGAATTGCTTCTTACGCGTGTTTATATATCGCACCTTAATTATCGCAAATAAGTAATTTCAAACGCCCGTTATTTCACAAAAGATGACCCACAGGTGAAAAATCTTTTCAAATTTGAGCCTTAGATAACAATATCTCTCAGATAGTACAAATATATTCTTTACAAAAATTCCCAGTGTGCTTTTCAAAAAAACCTATCGTGTTTAACACGCACTTTGACTCTTAGTTAAAAGTTACTCTCACATAAACCGCGTTTTTTTTTCTGAGCTCCTAAATTCTTGTTTTTTTCAGTATTTTTTTAGACAAAACACATTAAAAAAATATAATGGAAAATCTGAAACTAATGAAAACACAGGGTTATTATCACATGTTTTATCACTAGATTAACAAACCTCATTACGTTCGCGTGGATAGAAAACAAAAGAAGCAGCCTTATAGATTCTCAACTAATAGTTATAGTTGCCTGCACTGGAGTTCCATGGATAATAATCGATTAAATTGTCAATTTATAGTCAGTATCTATAAAATTACAAAAATAATCAACTATAATCCATCAAAAATGTATTATAATACATTATTTTTTATTTCAATATAATGCATTATAATCGATTATAATCCATTAAAAAAGGA
>NW_026970631.1:7500-19205 GCF_963678635.1 Symsagittifera roscoffensis | reverse complement strand
TGCTAGCGATTATAAATTATTACTAGTTCACATAGTTGATGTAGTGTTTCTAGTTCTGAAAAGTACATTATAAATTACATTTTGTTGATGCACTTTCAAGAAGAACATATTTTTGGGATACAGCAGTCCCATGTGGGTCAGAAAACAGACACAATGTTGTAAAATTAAACCCCGACGAAGAAAAATACTATCTACCTACACCATATCCCACACTAAGGCAACCATTAAAAAAAATTTCACCTGAAAGTATTCGAGCTATTATTCGTAATCCAAAAATCGATCTACAATCGATAGGAATTTACTCTGAATCAGATAAACAAAATCACATTCGTACGCAACAATTTCAAGAGCTACTAACACAAATGGACACTATACAAAGACAATAAATCAATCGAAACCGACTTGATCAGGAATCTTGCGACCAAAGTAATTTAGAAAGACTTTTACATCTAAAACTCGACGATTGTAAGAACGAATTACACAGATTAAACTTAACGAGAAATAAAAACTCAAAGAGAAAAATAGTAAACTTTCAAAATTTTACCGACTCTGTACATCAAGCAGAACTTGAAAGATATCAAGGACATATTAATTTAGACGAAAGATACCCATACAATGGCGCACACGGACGACTAACTTTTGATATTTATGATCAACACTGGATACCACATATTGGAAAAAATAACCCCTTAAATTGCAAAGCAGAAACAAAAAACAAAGTAAATCAAGAAACCAGGATGTCACTTTCCAAGAAAAGTCACTTTCAGAACTACAAACACTACATCAACTATGTGAACTAGAAAGAACACAGATTTTACAATCGCTAGCACTAGCAGTTCTAAAAATACCCAACGCAGGATATTTATTATCCGGAAGTAGATCAAATTTCCTTGATTATGAAGGAAACGCTTTATAGTTTTATACTTGCACCAGAAAAGTATCACCTTTATATGTTTTTGAAGGTAAGCGATGTTATAAAAAAATTCCAATTTTCCATAAAAATAAAGTACTTTTTGTTGATACACTTTCAAGAAGAACATATTTTTGGGATACAGCAGTCCCATGTGGATCAGAAAACAGCCACAACGTCGTACAATTAAATCCCGACGAAAAAAAAATACTACCTACTTACACCGTACCCGACATTAATGCGACAAATAAAAACGTTTTCACCAGAAAGTATTCAAGCTACTGCTCGCAATCCAAATATCGATCTACAATCGTTAGGAATTTACTCTAAATCAGATTTAGAACATCAGATTCGTACGCAACAATTTCAGGAGCTACTAACACAAATGGACACTATACAAAGACAATCAATCGATCAAAACCGACTTGATCAGGAATCTTGCTACCAAAAAAACTTAGAAAGACTTTGAAATCTAAAACCCGACGATTGTAAGATCGAATTACTCAGATTAAACTTAACGAGAAAAAAAAACTCATAGAGAAAAATAGTAAACTTTCAAGTTTTTACCGACTCTGCACATCAAGCAGAACTTGAATGATATCAAGGACATATTAATTTAGACGAAAGATACCCATACAATGGCGCACACGGACGACTAACTAATGATATTTACGATCAACACTGGATACCACATATTGGAATAAATAACCCCTTAAATTGCAAAGCAGAAACAAAAAACAAAGTAAACCAAGAAACCAAGATGACACTTTCCAAGAAAATTTCTTTTCAGAACTAGAAACACTACATCAACTATGTGAACTAGAAAGAACACAGAATTTACAATCGCTAGCACTAGCAGTTCTAAAAATACCCAACGCAGGATATTTATTATCCGGAAGTAGATCAAATTTCCTTGATTATGAAGGAAACGCCTTATAGTTTTATACTTGCACCAAAAAAGTATCACCTTTATATGTTTTTGAAGATCAGCGAAGTTATAAAAAAAATTCCAATTTTCCATAAAAATAAAGTACATTTTGTTGATACACTTTCAAGAAGAATATATTTTTGGGATACAGCAGTCCCATATGGATCAGAAAACAGCCACAACGTCGTACAATTAAATCCCGACGAAAAAAATTACTACCTACTTACACCGTACCCTACATTAATGCGACAATTAAAAACGTTTTCACCAGAAATTATTCGAGCTATTGCTCGCAATCCAAATATCGATCTACAATCGATAGGAATTTACTCTAAATCAGATTTACAAATTCAAATTCGTACGCAACAATTTCATGAGCTACTAACACAAATGGACACTATACAAAGACAATCAATCGATCAAAACCGACTTGATCAGGAATCTTGCTCTACCAAAGTAATATAGAAAGACTTTTACATCTAAAACCCGACGATTGTAAAAACGAATTACTCAGATTAAACTTAACGAGAAATAAAAACTCAAAGAGAAAAATAGTAAACTTTCAAGTTTTTACCGACTCTGTAAGTCAAGCAGAAGTTGAAAGATATCAAGGACATATTAATTTATACGAAAAATACCCATACAATGGCGCACACGGACGACTAACTAATGATATTTACAATCAACACTGGATACCACATATTGGAATAAATAACCCCTTAAATTGCAAAAAAGAAACAAAAAACAAAGTAAGCTAAGAAACCAGTATGTCACTTTCCAAGAAAAGTCACTTTCAGAACTACAAACACTACATCAACTATGTGAACTAGTAAGAACACAGAATTTACAATCGCTAGCACTAGCAGTTCTAAAAATACCCAACGCAGGATATTTATTATCCGGAAGTAGATCAAATTTCCTTGATTATGAAGGAAACTTTTTATGGTTTTACACTTGCACCAAAAAGGTATCACCTGTATATGTTTTTGAAGATAAGCGATGTTATAAAAAATCCAATTTTCCATAAAAATAAAGTACATTTTGTTGATACACTTTCAAGAAGAACATATTTTTGGGATACAGGAGTCCCATGTGGATCAGAAAACGGCCACAACGTCGTACAATTAAATCCCGACGAAGAAATTTACTACCTACCTACACCGTACCCTACATTAATGCGACCATTAAAAAAGGTTTTCACCAGAAAGTATTCGAGCTATTGCAGCGATTATAAATTCTGTGTTCTTACTAGTTCACATAGTTGATGTAGTGTTTCTAGTTCTGAAAAGAAATTTTCTTGGAAAGTGTCATCCTGGTTTCTTGGTTTACTTTGTTTTTTTTGTTTCTGCTTTGCAATTTAAGGGGTTATTTATTCCAATATGTGGTATCCAGTGTTGATCGTAAATATCGTTAGTTAGTCGTCCGTGTGCGCCATTGTATGGGTATCTTTCGTCTAAATTAATATGTCCTCCAAAATTTACTATTTTTCTCTTTGAGTTTTTATTTCTCGTTAAGTTTAATCTCAGTAATTCGTTTTTACAATCGTCGGGTTTTAGATGTAAAAGTCTTTCTATATTACTTTGGTAGCAAGATTCCTAATCAAGTCGGTTTTGATCGATTGATTGTCTTTGTGTAGTGTCCATTTGTGTTAGTAGCTCTTGAAATTGTTGCGTACGAATCTGATATTTTAAATCTGATTTAGAGTAAATTCCTATCGATTGTAGATCGATATTTGGATTGCGAGCAATAGCTCGAATTCTTTCTGGTGAAAACGTTTTTAATGGTCGCATTTATGTAGGGTACGGTGTAGGTAGGTAGTATTTTTCTTCGTCGGGATTTAATTGCACAACATTGTGGCTGTTTTCTGATCCACATGGGACTGCTGTATCCCAAAAATATGTTCTTCTTGAAAGTGTATCAACAAAATGTACTTTATTTTTATGAAAAATTGGATTTTTTTATAACATCGCTTATCTTCAAAAACATATACAGGTGATACTTTTTTGGTGCTAGCGATTATAAATTATTACTAGTTCACATAGTTGATGTAGTGTTTCTAGTTCTGAAAAGTACATTATAAATTACATTTTGTTGATGCACTTTCAAGAAGAACATATTTTTGGGATACAGCAGTCCCATGTGGGTCAGAAAACAGACACAATGTTGTTAAATTAAACCCCGACGAAGAAAAATACTATCTACCTACACCATATCCCACACTAAGGCAATCATTAAAAAAAATTTCACCTGAAAGTATTCGAGCTATTATTCGTAATCCAAACATCGATCTACAATCGATAGGAATTTACTCTGAATCAGATAAACAAAATCACATTCGTACGCAACAATTTCAAGAGCTTCTAACACAAATGGACACTATACACAGACAATCAATCGATAAAAACTGACTTGATCAGGAATCTTGCTACCAAAGGAAATCCTCGTATAAAAATAAAACCACAGGACACAAAAAGTACACGACTACAGGAACTATCTTTTTTGAAAAACACATATTTCGGCGCAATTCATTATGACATCCACTTAGACATGAAATTAGACTACACAATTAGTAGAATTTTTCAAGAAAAGTCTCTTTCAGAATTAGAAACACTACATCAACTATGTGAACTAGAAAGAACACAGATTTTACAATCGCTAGCACTAGCAGTTCTAAAAATACCCAATGCAGGATATTTATTATCCGGATGTAGATCAAATTTCCTTGATTATGAAGGAAACATTTAATGGCTTTATACTTGCACCTAAAAGTATCACCTTTATATGTTTTTGAAGATAAGCGATGTTATAAAAGAATTCCAATTTTCTATAAAAATAAAGTACATTTTGTTGATACGCTTTCAAGAAGAACATAATTTGGGATACAGCAGTCCCATGTGGATCAGAAAACAGCCACAATGTTCTACAATTAAACCCCGACGAAGAAAAATACTATATACTTACACCATATCCCACACTAATGCAATCATTAAAAAAAATTTCATCTGAAAGTGTTCGAGTGATTATTCGTAATCCAAACATCGATCTACAATCGATAGGAATTTACTCTAAATCAGATATGCAACATCACATTCGTACGCAACAATTTCAAGAGCTACTAATACGAATGGACAATACAAAGACAATCAATCGGTTAAAATTTACGCAAACTTGCAGAAACCGCAGGCTTTTCAGCCAGTTACACACAAGACTTCAGCGGATATTTTAAAGATATTAGAGACTACATATATTTAAATGGCGAACAATATAGACCACAAGACATCTCACCAACAAATATTTTTAGCTTTGTAACTTTGAACAACGAAATTCTTGCCTTTCTAGGATGGCCCTATTACATCTTAGAAAGATTGACTATTTTATACGGAGTGTTTAACTTTATTGGATTTCTTTTCTCAGTAATGAAAAGAATCTATAACACATGTGCAATAAACAAACAAATCAACCGACAAGCAAGCGTAGCCCGCATAATATTTGCATGATTTTTTGGAATTTTTTCCACATCAAAAAATAAAATACTTTTAGACGCACAAATAAAAGAATACAAAACAAAGTTATCAACAAAACCGAATATTTATGACGAGTCACAAAACAATACAAATGTATCACCTACGGCACCACAATTACCGAATTTTAACCATGATCACCCATTGTCCTTAGTATCACGAAATTTTAGAAATTTAGCACTCACAAATTCCACAAATTTAAGACCTAGTTATATACAAAGTCCCATTTATCATATAGTAACACAACCATCTCAAAACGACAATACATATGAAAAAATCATAAAACAGCCCCACATCACTACCTCTTAGTCGCAAATTAATCATTTTTTAGCCCACGATGAGCAGAGAAATTGGATCACTCCACCGTTCAAACTCTCACCATGCCAATCTCCAAACCTCAATTCCCATCATTCCACTTTTTGCTTTCCCGCCACCTGATTCACCTCACATTAACACGTCATCAGGCATGAATTCTGACGCTAATCCAGATATCACAGTTTTTCAAACTATTTGCCAATTCAACAACTCCGATTTAGAAACCCCCGATGAATTTGTCGACTCCGAACCATCTCCTTCAATTTTTTCTCAACTTAACCCTTTAATCTTTTCAAAAACTCCCTTTCAACCCATCCACTCCCAAACGCTTCGTCTATCTCCATCTACTCCTTCTCATTCTTTCAAGCAACCCCAACCTACTCTCCTTTTACAATTGACCATTCCCCAAACAATTCCCCCGATACTACCCAATTTTTTGATGAACTAAACAATTTTATAACCTTACAACAACAAATAGAAAACCCTCACACCCTAACTGTTCATCAGTTATCATCAACAATAACATCATCAAATCCACCAACTCCTACACCTACTTCAGATTATACCCCATCACTAGATCAGTCATCCACATCAACACAATCATCCACTAGTACTAACCGTGCTCTTAGAACATTTAAACGAAAATTCCCCAATTGCCCGTTTCCATCCGAAACCGGAACCGCCCGAGAATATATAATTCATCCAACTCATACAAATACTACTAAATATCTCCAAGAAACCTTGCCCTTTTTCCCCCAATATACATTTAATCAATCCGACACTAACCCTGAACAGCAAAATTTTGTAGACGAACAAGTATTAATACCCACACTTCATTGGACATCTTATTATAACTTTACAAACCCTCTTGCTTTACCACTCCTTAACACCTCACAGGAAATCGAAAGAAACAAAATCGAATTATTCAGACTAACTACAGCACTAACCCCCCGACAATTCACGCACGTAAGATTTAAAAAATTACTAGAAACATTCACCGCATCTCGCGCTAACGAATACTCAATAGAGTATTATGATCACAATATCATCCGAGCTAACCACGATCAATTTCTAGACGATGACAGATTCGCAAACGCACAATTAACAGAATTTTTTTTATCAAAACATCTTATATATTCACACTTAGTAGATTAGACAAAAAAAATGATCACATCATCTCAGAAGCACTATCCGATATTCAAGCATACAAATCATTCTATGAAAAATTTGAAATTTTTTAACTAATTTTTTACATCCTCACAATAGAAAAACGTGATTTGCACTGTTCACACGACATCATGTTACGAACTAAACAAACACACACCTACACTTTTTAACGTTTAAATCTAAATATACTTCACCATTTTTCCTAAATTTTACATATTGTATAAAAAATACTTTCAAGGCATCCTCCGAAATTATGATCCCATCACACAAATGTATATATTCTGTCCCCTCACTAAAACCTTCAACGTAGAAGAATCCCGACCACTAATCGTCCCCCATGAATATATTTAACCTGCTATATATAAATACCAATTCTAGAACTCATCAACAACACTGAATATAATCAAAAACTATATAATCTAATCAAAAATGCACCTCATGAATTCTCTGTAGGCACCAAAGAACTAGAAACCATTAAAGCAATCCAGTTGCTTTGGCCACTGCTTTAAACTAACAATATCATCCGCATATTAGCAAAACTACTAACCACAACTGATGCTATTCACGATATCTTCCCTCATGGCTTCTTTCCTGACGAATAGGTAAAAATGAAAGTAATAATTAAAAACTAACTAATTTCAAAAACACAACTAACCAAACTTTACAAAAGTTTTTTTTTCTTTTAGTCTTCACGTCACGATCATCTACAAAAAAATAGAAAAAAAATACAAAACTCTTTTATAAATTAAAACTTTCATTAACCAATAGCACTAAATGATGAAGTGAAATTTCTTCCCCAAAGCTGTAATTTAATTTTTAAATTATTTCTTCTAATGTAGTAAAATTCAAAACGATGAAAATCAAGTAATATTTTCAACCCCCACAAAGCAGTAAAATTTATTATTTAAGTAAGTATATTTAAGTAAGTAGTTATATACAAAGTCCCATTCATCATATAGTAACACAACCATCTCAAAACGACAATACATATGAACAAATCATAAAACAGCCCCACATCACCACCTTTTAGTCTCAAATTAATCATTTTTTAGCCCACGATGAGCAGAGAAATTGGATCACTCCACCGTTCAAATTTCCACCCTGCCAATCTCCAAACCTCAATTCCCATCATTCCACTTTTTGCTTTCCCGCCACCTGATTCACCTCACATTAACACTTCATCAGGCATGAATTCTGTCGCTAATCCAGATATCACAGTTTTTCAAACTATTTGCCAATTCAACAACTCCGATTTAGAAACCCCCGATGAATTTGCCGACTCCGAACCATCTCCTTCAGTTTTTTCTCAACCCAACCCTTTAACCTTCTCAAAAACTCCCTTTCAACCCATCCACTCCCAAACCCTTCGTCTATCCCCATCTACTCCTTCTCATTCTTCTCAAGCAACCCCAACCTGCTCTCCTTTTACAATTGACCATTCCCCAAACAATTCCCCCGATACTACTCAATTTTCTGATGAACTAAACAATTTTATAACCTTACAACAACAAATACAAAACCCTCGCACCCTAACTGTTCATCAGTAATCATCAACAATAACGTCATCAAATCCACCAACTCCTACACCTACTTCAGATTATACCCCATCACTAGATCAGTCATCCACATCAACACAACCATCCACTAGTACTAACCGTGCTCTTAGAACATTTAAACGAAAATTCCCCAATCGCCCGTTTCCATCCGAAACCGGAACCGCCCGAGAATATATAATTCATCCAACTCATACAAATACTACTAAATATCTCCAAGAAACCTTGCCCTTTTTCCCCCAATATACATTTAATCAGTCCGACACTAATCCTGAACAGCAAAATTTTGTAGACGAACAAGTATTAATACCCACACTTCATTGGACATCTTATTATAACTTTACAAACCCTCTTGCTTTACCACTCCTTAACACCTCACAGGAAATCAAAAGAAACAAAATCGAATTATTCAGACTAACTACAGCACTAACCCCCCGACAATTCACGCACGTAAGATTTAAAAAAATTACTAAAAACATTCACCGCACCTCCCGCTAACGAAGACTCAATAGAGTATTATGATCACAATATCATCCGAGCTAACCACGATCAATTTCTAGACGATGACAGATTCGCAAACCCACAATTAACAGAAATTTTTTTATGAAAACATCTTATATGTTCACACTTAGTATATTAGACAAAAAAATGATCAAATCATCTCAGAAGCACAACCGATATTCAAGCATACGAATCATTCTATGAAAAATTTGAAACCTTTTCACTAATTTTTCACTTCCTTACACCAGAAGAACGTGTTTCGCACTGTTCACACGACATCATGTTACGAACTAAACAAACACACACCTACACTTTTTAACGTTTAATCCAAAATCATTTTGATCTACACACACCATCACGACAACCCCATCATATATTTCAATTCATTAAATCTAAATATACTTCACCAATTTTCCTAAATTTTACACATTGTATAAAAAATACTTTCAAGGCATCCTCCGTAATTATGATCCCATCACACAAATGTATATATTCTGTCCCCTCACTAAAACCTTCAACGTAGAAGAATCCCGACCACTAATCGTCCCCCATGAATATATTTAACCTGCTATATAGAAATACCAATTTTAGAACTCATCCACAACACTGAATATAATCAAAAACTATATAATCTAATCGAAAATGCACCTCATGAATTCTCTGTAGGCACCATAGAACTAGAAACCATTAAAGCAATCCAGTTGTTTGGGCCACTGCTTCAAACTAAAAATATCATCCGCATATTAGCAAAACTACTAACCACAACTGATGCTATTCACGATATCTTCCCTCATGGCTTCTTTCTTGACGAATAGGTAAAAATAAATTAAATAATTAAAAACTATCTAATTTCAAAAACACAACTAACCATTCTTTACAAAAGTTTTTTTTTCTTTTAGTCTTCACATCACGATCATTTACAAAACCAGGAAAAAAAAATACAAATTTCTTTTATAAATTAAGACTTTCATTAACTAATAGCACTAAATGATGCAGTAAAATTTCTTCCCCAAAGCTGTAAGGTAATTTTAAAATTATTTCTTCTAATGTAGTAAGATTCAATACGATGAAAATCAAGTAATATTTTCAACCCCCACAAAGCAGTAAAAGTTAATATTTAAGTAAGTAAATTTATACAGAAGAAAGCAGTACTAACCTTTTCAATCGCTTCTTATATTCATTAGCACAAGAATTCTATCCCAAATTGCTCAGCTCGCCCAAGATGAATTGTTTAAAATAATGAATTCAAACTTTAACTTTCACTAACAACAACTCAAACAAGCGTTAAAAAGTTTCCAAATTTCCCTTGACCCGGTTGGAATGGAATTATATAATAATCCAAGCTAACCAACGCAGCTTACTAAAAACCATAAACCATAATACTAACAGCATGACTAAGAAAAGAAAACCAGCGGTAGCCAAACCGGATTAAGCCAGCTTAAGAACTGGATAATTTATTCTTTTGAAGACTCTGAAACCATAAAAAAGGTTTGATTCTGAAACGCAAACCAAACAATTTGATTTTTAAGAAAAGGACACAGCCAAAACAACAAAAGGAAAAAACCAAAAATAATATAACATAAAAGGTTAACACAAAACAGGACCCCACAAAAAACCAGCATGCAATCATACCCTCCCTCCTAGCCTACCCCACCAGAAGAGGATGTCCTGAGCATGCTCTATAGCCGGCCTAACCCACCGTGCTACACCTACGCTTAGTGACCACTCTATATTTTTGACAAGAGGTACTCAAGGTGAGTAACTCTTAAAAATGACAGAACTAAACTTAAAACGCTTTTGCGATAATAACTAATAGAAGTCATAACTAAAAAACTAAATAACAAACATTTTTTAAATGTAAATCATGTAATGCAGTATATAGATCATACACGACTACAAAGACGAGCATCAGGAAACTAGACTACCCCTTTGCACTCAATCTACGGAATGGCAAAGCACAACCAATATGCCGCTCACAATCACAACTCAAAAGGATTTGAAGTACGACTTGACTTCGCAGAAAAGGACTTCATTGAATCAGACCAATGACCACCTCGATGTTCAAGTATACGTACAGATCCGAGTTACAAGGCATTCCCTCCAAACTCAATTTTCACGCCATTTCCCAGACAAGAACGAAACACAGTCAGTCCTCCGCTGAAGGAAAACGAACAATCATAGCAAACCATCTTGAAATCAGATTGATTTCATTGGCGGTCGCCGCCATCGTCGAACAACAGCTAACAATCATATAGACGATTCTAGCTTCCTGGAGCTCTCTTCCCCAAGAACGGAACAAGAAATGATGCTCGCCAAATACCAACGACATCATCCATCCTTCATTACAGATGAAGATAAAAGATTCAAAAACTCTGTAAAACCCGGATGGGTGGAACCAGATCTAAAAACTATATTTTATTATTGGATATTTTATCACTATAAAATATTTAATCTAACCAATCATGATCCATCTAACTAACAACCCACTTATTTGTAAGTGCTGAAATTACTTGTAATTTCAGCACCAGAGAGATTTGAATTTCACTTAGAACTTAGTTGCCTCTCGCAAACGACCAGCATATTCTAGATCTATTGAGACTAAAAGCGACTAGCAGATATAAGAGTAAGATTAAGATCGGTATTAGACTAAGAAGTTGCATGAATCTATCCGGCCGAAAATAAGATAGCGTGACGAGCAGACGGTGTACCCTATCTGAAATTACTCTATGAGTTAACCCAAAGAACATAACTCATATTGCCATGTTTAGCAGCGGATGCGGGCTTTTGTGGGAAGGCTACTGGGTCAAAGT
>NW_026970631.1:0-2500 GCF_963678635.1 Symsagittifera roscoffensis | reverse complement strand
AGCATATAATTTTTATGGCGGCATCAGATACTACAACTCGTCCCCGAAAAAAGACTCCTACTGATAGAAACCCCTCCGTCGACTCCTTGCGGTGTTAATAGCTTTTCCCCGGGAAAAGTTATAGTGGACCTTTGAAATAGGATAACTTTGGAAGTGTTAACGGGATATGGATGAAACTTGATAGGTAGGACCCCTATGGGATTCTGAACCCAAATATGGAAGTTTGACCCCGGTTGACCCCTGAGTGACCTTAAGTTGACCTTTGGGCTTTTTTACTCCCAAATTGCATGGAAAACCCCAAGATTAACAGCGGAAAGTGGCGTATTCACCAGCCCAACCCCTGGAAATGAGAATGGCTCACTTTGCTAAAAATTGGGGGGGGGGACTTATATACTGGGAACTAGGGCAGAACCTGATAGAGATATAGCTTTTACATTGCAAACTTGGAGTAGTGGATTTAATTCAAAGTGGACTTGGTAAACATTGGGTTCAGTTTAGCTTGGCGAGTGATTTATTAATAGCAATTCAACTAGACTGAAGAAAAGTAGTCCCAGAGCAATCTGATAGTAATAGGACCGCGGCATGAGAGTTATGTTTCCTGAATAGCATGAATGAATGGAGATTTTTATTGGCTTCCCGGAGGTAACTTTTTGGTTTAGTTTGACCCCTAATAGACGAACTACGTTCCCCTGATAGCCAGAAGGTCGGGATTAGAATTGAGTACAGATAGAAATTTAAGATGCTTGGAACGAATCAGCTACCCATGAAAAGGGTCTCCCCTTACCCTTGGGAGGTCGGAACATTAACAGGATAATTAAAACAAAGACCTTGAGAGGATTACTGAGTAAATATAGCATGCTTTGGAGGTTGAGTTGAACTCGAGGGCTGAAGTCACTGAGGTCAGGAGTTTACTGATTAGAATCGTATGACATTTGTTTGCTCGGTCAAATTGTGACAGCTACCGCATACTGGATATCTAATAAGCGTGAAAAGATTGATAAAAGAAACCGAAGTTGGCACGTGGCAGAGTTGACAGGAGGAGGGATATAGTCTTAAACATGTGCGGTCGGGTGATTTAGGCGGATGTCAGGACTGATAGAGAATGGCGTGACTTAACTAAAACTAAGTGTGAAGAAAGATAAGGAATTGTAGGGTATCGGAGAGCCTTTAAGGGTGAGAACAGTGGTAGCTACTATCAACAGTAGTGGTTTCTCATCAGAGTAGAGAACAATCATTGCTAGCGAGTGAGCTGATTTGAACCCGAGTTTAGTACCGGGTTGAATAAATAATGTGAGCGAGCTGATTGGAACCCGAGTTCAGTACCGGGTTGAACTAGTTGTGTGAGCGATTTGCGCTGGAACCCGAGCTTAGTACCAGGTTGAACTAGTTGTGTGAGCGAGTTGCGCTGGAACCCGAGTTTAGTACCGGGTTAAATTAGTTGTGTGAGCAAGCTGTGCCGCTGGATTAGGCGAGTTTTGAATCGAGTCAATCAAAAACTAACGAGCGATTGAACGGAACGGCACGCGTGCTTCAAAATAGACGTTGCTAAATAGTACTTAGCTCATAAAGGGTACTGTAAATTGCTTTTATTTTCTTTGCGATTATGAATTTACTTATTGTGCCCACGATTTGCTGAACTAGCTAAAAGCGCGAGAGGAGAGCCGAAAAGCGCCTAAATTAAAGGGGAAGTTGCGTAATCTTTTGATCGGCCGATTTAGTCTGACAACCAACATAACCCTTTCGGGATTGTGGATCATATCGTGTCTTAGTGTCCCCCGCTATTACACGGTTTTAAGGGGAGAGACTCTGCGGCAGTTGAGTAGAGTGGAAGCGTGCTTAGAGGAGAATACTCCCCGGAAAGAATCTACATTTGCGCTCCAGGGTGGGCTTTCTTTATCGAGCGAACAACGATCTTGGGTTTCGGCAACAACGAGTGTTGGACGAATAGACTGAACAAGGACGAAGAAAATGGAGTGGGGCAAGCTAGCAGTAAACGAAGTATTCTTCAAAGCGAGAGTTGACGATATGTTTCTGCTGGGAACCAAACTAGTGAGTGTGGGTTGTTCGAATTGGATCAACTACGCTGAGCTTAGAATGATGCATCCGAGGAAGGAGCTGAAGAACTTCTACGGTCCAAGGCATGACGGCGCTGTCATTCATGGCTGGACGTTCATGAAGTTCGAGATAGGATCAATAACCGAGAAAATAGCAGTTATTGTTGTCAAGAACTTGTTCGTACCTATGTTGATCAGTCTCAGTACCCTAAAGAGAAAATCAGAAATCAGGGTGGACTATCAGCGGCGCTGTATTCACGCAGGCGGTAGTTCGGTGCCAGTGCTGGAAAGGATAGGCCCTCCCTTGGACGAAAGCAGGAAATGGAAGAGTATAGCTCACTCCGACGGTTCGAGAGTCTGATGGACTGACAAGAGACGAGCTTTCATTTGTGGCAAAGTCTGCGGCGAGGTAGCGGATATCGAGATTGACAATACGGCATATTGCA
>NW_026970630.1:0-18906 GCF_963678635.1 Symsagittifera roscoffensis | reverse complement strand
AAAAGGCTGCAAAGGAACTATACTTGATCCCAATTTCTCATAACTGCCTGGTACAAGTCTTGGACATTCAGAAACACCAACAAACCTTTGCCCAAAAAAGGAATGGAAATTAAAAAGGCTGTGTAAGACCTATATATGGTCACAATTTCTCATAACTGCCTGGTACAAGTCTTGGAGATTCAGAAACACCAACGAACACTAGCCCAAAAATGGAATGGAAATTAAAAAGGCTGCATAGGACCTATATACGGTCACAATTTCTCATAACTGCCTGGTACAAGTCTTGGAGATTCGGAAACACCAACGAACACTTGTCCAAAAATGGAATGGAAATTAAAAAGGCTGCAAAGGACCTATACTTGATCCCAATTTATCATAACTGCCTGGTACAAGTCTTGGAGATTCAGAAACACCAACGAGCACTTGCCCAAAAATGGAATGGAAATTAAAAAGGCTGCGTAAGACCTATATATGGTCACAATTTCTCATAACTGCCAGGTACAAGTCTTGGAGATTCAGAAACACCAACGAACACTAGCCCAAAATGGAATGGAAATTAAAAAGGCTGCAAAGGACCTATACTTGATCCCAATTTCTCATAACTGCCTGGTACAAGTCTTGGACATTCAGAAACACCAACAAACCTTTGCCCAAAAATGAAATGGCAATTAAAAAGGCTGCATAGGACCTATATATGGTCACAATTTCTCATAACTGCCTGGTACAAGTCTTGGAGATTCAGAAACACCAACGAGCACTTGCCCAAAAGTGGAATGGAAATTAAAAAGGCTGCGTAAGACCTATATATGGTCACAGTTTCTCAAAACTGCCTGGTACAAGTCTTGGAGATTCAGAAACACCAACGAACACTAGCCCAAAAATGGAATGGAAAATAAAAAGGCTGCATAGGACCTATATACGGTCACAATTTCTCATAACTGCCTGGTACAAGTCTTGGAGATTCGGAAACACCAACGAACACTTGTCCAAAAATGGAATGGAAATTAAAAAGGCTGCAAAGGACCTATACTTGATCCCAATTTCTCATAACTGCCTGGTACAAGTCTTGGAGTTTCAGAAACACCAACGAACCTTTGCCCAAATTGAAACGGAAATTAAAAAGGCTGCATAGCACCTATATATGGTCACAATTTCTCATAACTGCCTGGTACAAGTCTTGGAGATTCAGAAACACCAACGAGCACTTGCCCAAAAATGGAATGGAAATTAAAAAGGCTGCGTAAGACCTATATATGGTCACAATTTCTCATAACTGCCAGGTACAAGTCTTGGAGATTCAGAAATACCAACGAACACTAGCCCAAAAATGGAATGGAAATTAAAAAGGCTGCAAAGGACCTATACTTGATCCCAATTTCTCATAACTGCCTGGTACAAGTCTTGGACATTCAGAAACACCAACAAACCTTTGCCCAAAAATGAAATGGCAATTAAAAAGGCTGCATAGGACCTATATATGGTCACAATTTCTCATAACTGCCTGGTACAAGTCTTGGAGATTCAGAAACACCAACGAGCACTTGCCCAAAAGTGGAATGGAAATTAAAAAGGCTGCAAAGGACCTATACTTGATCCCAATTTCTCATAACTGCCTGGTACAAGTCTTGGAGATTCAGAAACACCAACGAACCTTTGCCCAAATTGAAACGGAAATTAAAAAGCCTGCATAGGACCTATATATGGTCACAATTTCTCATAACTGCCTGATACAAGTCTTGGAGATTCGGAAACACCAACGAACACTTGTCCAAAAATGGAATGGAAATTAAAAAGGCTGCAAAGGACCTATACTTGATCCCAATTTCTCATAACTGCCTGGTACAAGTCTTGGAGATTCAGAAACACCAACGAACCTTTGCCCAAATTGAAACGCAAATTAAAAAGGCTGCAAAGGACCTATATATGGTCACAATTTCTCATAACTGCCTTGTACAAGTCTTGGAGATTCAGAAACACCAACGAGCACTTGCCCAAAATGGAATGGAAATTAAAAAGGCTGCATAGGGCCTATAAATGGTCACAATTTCTCATAACTGCGTGGTACAAGTCTTGGAGATTCAGAAACACTAACGAACATTTGCCCAAAAATGGAATGCAAATTAAAAAGGCTGCATAGGACCTACATATGGTCACAATTTCTCAAAACTGCCTAGTACAAGTCTTGGAGATTCAGAAACACCAACGAACACTTGCCCAAAAAGGGAATGGAAAATAAAAGGGCTGCATAGAACCTATTTATGGTCAAAATTTCTCATAACTGCCTGGTACAAGTCTTGGAGATTCAGAAACACCAACGAACACTTGCCCAAAAATGGAATGGAAATTAAAAAGGCTGCCAAGGACCTATACTTGATCCCAATTTCTCATAACTGCCTGGTACAAGTCTTGGAGATTCAGAAACACCAACGAACCTTTGCCCAAATTGAAACGCAAATTAAAAAGGCTGCATAGGACCTATATATGGTCACAATTTCTCATAACTGCCTGGTACAAGTCTTGGAGATTCAGAAACACCAACGAGCACTTGCCCAAAATGGAATGGAAATTAAAAAGGCTGCATAGGGCCTATAAATGGTCACAATTTCTCATAACTGCGTGGTACAAGTCTTGGAGATTCAGAAACACCAACGAACATTTGCCCAAAAATGGAATGCAAATTAAAAAGGCTGCATAGGACCTACATATGGTCACAATTTCTCAAAACTGCCTGGTACAAGTCTTGGAGATTCAGAAACACCAACGAACACTTGCCCAAAAAGGGAATGGAAAATAAAAGGGCTGCATAGAACCTATTTATGGTCAAAATTTCTCATAACTGCCTGGTACAAGTCTTGGAGATTCAGAAACACCAACGAACACTTGCCCAAAAATGGAATGGAAATTTAAAAGGCTGCATAGGACCTATATACGGTCACAATTTCTCATAACTGCCTGGTACAAGTCTTGGAGATTCGGAAACACCAACGAACACTTGTCCAAAAATGGAATGGAAATTAAAAAGGCTGCAAAGGACCTATACTTGATCCCAATTTCTCATAACTGCCTGGTACAAGTCTTGGAGATTCAGAAACACCAACGAACCTTTGCCCAAACTGAAACGGAAATTAAAAAGGCTGCATAGCACCTATATATGGTCACAATTTCTCATAACTGCCTGGTACAAGTCTTGGAGATTCAGAAACACCAACGAGCACTTGCCCAAAAATGGAATGGAAACTAAAAAGGCTGCGTAAGACCTATATAAGGTCATAATTTCTCATAACTGCCAGGTCCAAGTCTTGGAGATTCAGAAACACCAACGAACACTTGTCCAAAAATGGAATGGAAATTAAAAAGGCTGCAAAGGACCTATACTTGATCCCAATTTCTAATAACTGCCTGGTACAAGTCTTGGAGATTCAGAAACACCAACGAACCTTTGCCCAAATTGAAACGGAAATTAAAAAGGCTGCATAGCACCTATATATGGTCACAATTTCTCATAACTGCCTGGTACAAGTCTTGGAGATTCAGAAACACCAACGAGCACTTGCCCAAAAATGGAATGGAAATTAAAAAGGCTGCGTAAGACCTATATATGGTCACAATTTCTCATAACTGCCAGGTACAAGTCTTGGAGATTCAGAAACACCAACGAACACTAGCCCAAAAATGGAATGGAAATTAAAAAGGCTGCAAAGGACCTATACTTGATCCCAATTTCTCATAACTGCCTGGTACAAGTCTTGGACATTCAGAAACACCAACAAACCTTTGCCCAAAAATGAAATGGCAATTGAAAAGGCTGCATAGGACCTATATATGGTCACAATTTCTCATAACTGCCTGGTACAAGTCTTGGAGATTCAGAAACACCAACGAGCACTTGCCCAAAAATGGAATGGAAATTAAAAAGGCTGCGTAAGACCTATATATGGTCACAGTCTCTCATAACTGCCTGGTACAAGTCTTGGAGATTCAGAAACACCAACGAACACTAGCCCAAAAATGGAATGGAAATTAAAAAGGCTGCATAGGACCTACATATGGTCACAATTTCTCAAAACTGCCTGGTACAAGTCTTGGAGATTCAGAAACACCAACGAACATTTGCCCAAAAATGGAATGCAAATTAAAAAGGCTGCATAGGACCTACATATGGTCACAATTTCTCAAAACTGCCTAGTACAAGTCTTGGAGATTCAGAAACACCAACGAACACTTGCCCAAAAAGGGAAATGAAAATAAAAGGGCTGCATAGAACCTATTTATGGTCAAAATTTCTCATAACTGCCTGGTACAAGTCTTGGAGATTCAGAAACACCAACGAACACTTGCCCAAAAATGGAATGGAAATTAAAAAGGCTGCAAAGGACCTATACTTGATCCCAATTTCTAATAACTGCCTGGTACAAGTCTTGGAGATTCAGAAACACCAACGAACCTTTGCCCAAATTGAAACGGAAATTAAAAAGGCTGCATAGCACCTATATATGGTCACAATTTCTCATAACTGCCTGGTACAAGTCTTGGAGATTCAGAAACACCAACGAGCACTTGCCCAAAAATGGAATGGAAATTAAAAAGGCTGCGTAAGACCTATATATGGTCACAATTTCTCATAACTGCCAGGTACAAGTCTTGGAGATTCAGAAACACCAACGAACACTAGCCCAAAAATGGAATGGAAATTAAAAAGGCTGCAAAGGACCTATACTTGATCCCAATTTCTCATAACTGCCTGGTACAAGTCTTGGACATTCAGAAACACCAACAAACCTTTGCCCAAAAATGAAATGGCAATTGAAAAGGCTGCATAGGACCTATATATGGTCACAATTTCTCATAACTGCCTGGTACAAGTCTTGGAGATTCAGAAACACCAACGAGCACTTGCCCAAAAATGGAATGGAAATTAAAAAGGCTGCGTAAGACCTATATATGGTCACAGTCTCTCATAACTGCCTGGTACAAGTCTTGGAGATTCAGAAACACCAACGAACACTAGCCCAAAAATGGAATGGAAATTAAAAAGGCTGCATAGGACCTACATATGGTCACAATTTCTCAAAACTGCCTGGTACAAGTCTTGGAGATTCAGAAACACCAACGAACATTTGCCCAAAAATGGAATGCAAATTAAAAAGGCTGCATAGGACCTACATATGGTCACAATTTCTCAAAACTGCCTAGTACAAGTCTTGGAGATTCAGAAACACCAACGAACACTTGCCCAAAAAGGGAAATGAAAATAAAAGGGCTGCATAGAACCTATTTATGGTCAAAATTTCTCATAACTGCCTGGTACAAGTCTTGGAGATTCAGAAACACCAACGAACACTTGCCCAAAAATGGAATGGAAATTAAAAAGGCTGCAAAGGACCTATACTTGATCCCAATTTCTCATAACTGCCTGGTACAAGTCTTGGAGATTCAGAAACACCAACGAACCTTTGCCCAAATTGAAACGCAAATTAAAAAGGCTGCATAGGACCTATATATGGTCACAATTTCTCATAACTGCCTGGTACAAGTCTTGGAGATTCAGAAACACCAACGAGCACTTGCCCAAAATGGAATGGAAATTAAAAAGGCGGCATAGGGCCTATAAATGGTCACAATTTCTCATAACTGCGTGGTACAAGTCTTGGAGATTCAGAAACACCAACGAACATTTGCCCAAAAATGGAATGCAAATTAAAAAGGCTGCATAGGACCTACATATGGTCACAATTTCTCAAAACTGCCTGGTACAAGTCTTGGAGATTCAGAAACACCAACGAACACTTGCCCAAAAAGGGAATGGAAAATAAAAGGGCTGCATAGAACCTATTTATGGTCAAAATTTCTCATAACTGCCTGGTACAAGTCTTGGAGATTCAGAAACACCAACGAACACTTGCCCAAAAATGGAATGGAAATTAAAAAGGCTGCATAGGACCTATATACGGTCACAATTTCTCATAACTGCCTGGTACAAGTCTTGGAGATTCGGAAACACCAACGAACACTTGTCCAAAAATGGAATGGAAATTAAAAAGGCTGCAAAGGACCTATACTTGATCCCGTTTTCTCATAACTGCCTGGTACAAGTCTTGGAGATTCAGAAACACCAACGAACCTTTGCCCAAATTGAAACAGAAATTAAAAAGGCTGCATAGCACCTATATATGGTCACAATTTCTCATAACTGCCTGGTACAAGTCTTGGAGATTCAGAAACACCAACGAGCACTTGCCCAAAAATGGAATGGAAACTAAAAAGGCTGCGTAAGACCTATATAAGGTCATAATTTCTCATAACTGCCAGGTCCAAGTCTTGGAGATTCAGAAACACCAACGAACACTCGTCCAAAAATGGAATGGAAATTAAAAAGGCTGCAAAGGACCTATACTTGATCCCAATTTCTAATAACTGCCTGGTACAAGTCTTGGAGATTCAGAAACACCAACGAACCTTTGCCCAAATTGAAACGGAAATTAAAAAGGCTGCATAGCACCTATATATGGTCACAATTTCTCATAACTGCCTGGTACAAGTCTTGGAGATTCAGAAACACCAACGAGCACTTGCCCAAAAATGGAATGGAAATTAAAAAGGCTGCGTAAGACCTATATATGGTCACAATTTCTCATAACTGCCAGGTACAAGTCTTGGAGATTCAGAAACACCAACGAACACTAGCCCAAAAATGGAATGGAAATTAAAAAGGCTGCAAAGGACCTATACTTGATCCCAATTTCTCATAACTGCCTGGTACAAGTCTTGGACATTCAGAAACACCAACAAACCTTTGCCCAAAAATGAAATGGCAATTGAAAAGGCTGCATAGGACCTATATATGGTCACAATTTCTCATAACTGCCTGGTACAAGTCTTGGAGATTCAGAAACACCAACGAGCACTTGCCCAAAAATGGAATGGAAATTAAAAAGGCTGCGTAAGACCTATATATGGTCACAGTCTCTCATAACTGCCTGGTACAAGTCTTGGAGATTCAGAAACACCAACGAACACTAGCCCAAAAATGGAATGGAAATTAAAAAGGCTGCATAGGACCTATATATGGTCACAATTTCTCATAACTGCCTGGTACAAGTCTTGGAGATTCTGAAACACCAACGAACACTTGTCCAAAAATGGAATGGAAATTAAAAAGGCTGCAAAGGACCTATACTTGATCCCAATTTCTCGTAACTGCCTGGTACAAGTCTTGGAGATTCAGAAACACCAACGAACCTTTGCCCAAATTGAAACGGAAATTAAAAAGACTGCATAGGACCTATATATGGTCACAATTTCTCATAACTGCCTGGTACAAGTCTTGGAGATTCGGAAACACCAACGAACACTTGTCCAAAAATGGAATGGAAATTAAAAAGGCTGCAAAGGACCTATACTTGATCCCAATTTCTCATAACTGCCTGGTACAAGTCTTGGAGATTCAGAAACACCAACGAACCTTTGCCCAAATTGAAACGGAAATTAAAAAGGCTGCATAGGACCTATATATGGTCACAATTTCTCATAACTGCCTGGTACAAGTCTTGGAGATTCAGAAACACCAACGAGCTCTTGCCCAAAATGGAATGGAAATTAAAAAGGCTGCATAGGGCCTATATATGGTCATAATTTCTCATAACTGCCTGATACAAGTCTTGGAGATTCAGAAACATCAACGAACACTTGCCCAAAAATGGAAAAAAGGCTGCATAGGTTCTATATATGGTCACAATTTCTCATAACTGCGTGGTACAAGTCTTGGAGATTCAGAAACACTAACGAACACTTGCCCAAAAATGGAATGGAAAATAAAAAGGCTGTATAGGACCTATATATGGTCACAATTTCTCATAACTGCCCGGTACAAGTCTTGGAGATTCAGAAACACCAACGAACACTTGCCCAAAAATGGAATGGAAATTAAAAAGGCTGCATAGGACCTATATATGGTCACAATTTCTCAAAACTGCCTGGTACAAGTCTTGGAGATTCAGAAACACCAACGAACACTTGCCCAAAAATGGAATGGAAACTAAAAAGGCTGCATAGGACCTATATATGGTCACAATTTCTCATAACTGCCTGGTACAAGTCTTGGAGATTCAGAAACACCAACGAACACTTGCCCAACAATGAAATGGAAATTAAAAAAGCTGCATAGGACCCATATATGGTCACAACTTCTCATAACTGCCTGGTACAAATCTTGGAGGTTCAAAAACGCCAACGAACACTTGCTCAAATATAGAATGGAAATTAAAAAGGCTGCAAAGGACCTATACTTGGTCACAATTTCTCATAACTGCCTGGTACAAGTCTTGGAGATTCAGAAACACCAACGAACACTTGCCCAAAAATGGAATGGAAACTAAAAAGGCTGCATAGGACCTATATATGGTCACAATTTCTCATAACTGCCTGGTACAAATCTTGGAGGTTCAAAAACGCCAACGAACACTTGCTCAAATATAGAATGGAAATTAAAAAGGCTGCAAAGGACCTATACTTGGTCACAATTTCTCATAACTGCCTGGTACAAGTCTTGGAGATTCAGAAACACCAACGAACACTTGCCCAAAAATGGAATGGAAACTAAAAAGGCTGCATAGGTACTATATATGGTCACAATTTCTCATAACTGCCTGGTACAAGTCTTGGAGATTCAGAAACACCAACGAACACTTGCCCAAACTAATGGAAACTAAAAAGGCTGCATAGGACCTATATATGGTCACAATTTCTCATAACTGCCTGGTACAAGTCTTGGAGATTCAGAAACACCAACGAACACTTGCCCAACAATGAAATGGAAATTAAAAAAGCTGCATAGGACCCATATATGGTCACAACTTCTCATAACTGCCTGGTACAAGTCTTGGAGATTAAGAAACACCAACGAGCACTTGCCCAAAAATGGAATGGAAACTAAAAAGGCTGCATAGGACCTATATATGGTCACAATTTCTCATAACTGCCTGGTACAAATCTTGGAGGTTCAAAAACGCCAACGAACACTTGCTCAAATATAGAATGGAAATTAAAAAGGCTGCAAAGGACCTATACTTGGTCACAATTTCTCATAACTGCCTGGTACAAGTCTTGGAGATTCAGAAACACCAACGAACACTTGCCCAAAAATGGAATGGAAACTAAAAAGGCTGCATAGGTACTATATATGGTCACAATTTCTCATAACTGCCTGGTACAAGTCTTGGAGATTCAGAAACACCAACGAACACTTGCCCAAAAAGGGAATGTAAAATAAAAGGGCTGCATAGGACCTATATATGGTCAAAATTTCTCATAACTGCCTGGTACAAGTCTTGGAGATTCAGAAACACCAACGAACCTTTGCCCAAATTGAAACGGAAATTAAAAAGGCTGCATAGGACCTATATATGGTCACAATTTCTCATAACTGCCTGGTACAAGTCTTGGAGATTCAGAAACACCAACGAGCTCTTGCCCAAAATGGAATGGAAATTAAAAAGGCTGCATAGGGCCTATATATGGTCATAATTTCTCATAACTGCCTGATACAAGTCTTGGAGATTCAGAAACATCAACGAACACTTGCCCAAAAATGGAAAAAAGGCTGCATAGGTTCTATATATGGTCACAATTTCTCATAACTGCGTGGTACAAGTCTTGGAGAGTCAGAAACACCAACAAACACTTGCCCAAAAATGGAATGCAAATTAAAAAGGCTGCATAGGACCTACATATGGTCACAATTTCTCAAAACTGCCTGGTACAAGTCTTGGAGATTCAGAAACACCAACGAACACTTGCCCAAAAAGGGAATGGAAAATAAAAGGGCTGCATAGGACCTATATATGGTCAAAATTTCTCATAACTGCCTGGTACAAGTCTTGGAGATTCAGAAACACCAACGAACACTTGCCCAAAAATGGAATGGAAATTAAAAAGGCTGTATAGGACCTATATATGGTCACAATTTCTCATAACTGCCCGGTACAAGTCTTGGAGATTCAGAAACACCAACGAACACTTGCCCAAAAATGGAATGGAAATTAAAAAGGCTGCATAGGACCTATATATGGTCACAATTTCTCATAACTGCCTGGTACAAGTCTTGGAGATCAGAAACACCAACGAACACTTGCCCAAAAATGGAATGGAAACTAAAAAGGCTGCATAGGACCTATATATGGTCACAATTTCTCATAACTGCCTGGTACAAGTCTTGGAGATTCAGAAACACCAACGAACACTTGCCCAACAATGAAATGGAAATTAAAAAAGCTGCATAGGACCCATATATGGTCAAAACTTCTCATAACTGCCTGGTACAAGTCTTGGAGATTAAGAAACACCAACGAGCACTTGCCCAAAAATGGAATGGAAACTAAAAAGGCTGCATAGGACCTATATATGGTCACAATTTCTCATAACTGCCTGGTACAAATCTTGGAGGTTCAAAAACGCCAACGAACACTTGCTCAAATATAGAATGGAAATTAAAAAGGCTGCAAAGGACCTATACTTGGTCACAATTTCTCATAACTGCCTGGTACAAGTCTTGGAGATTCAGAAACACTAACGAACACTTGCCCAAAAATGGAATGGAAACTAAAAAGGCTGCATAGGTACTATATATGGTCACAATATCTCATAACTGCCTGGTACAAGTCTTGGAGATTCAGAAACACCAACGAACACTTGCCCAAAAAGGGAATGTAAAATAAAAGGGCTGCATAGGACCTATATATGGTCAAAATTTCTCATAACTGCCTGGTACAAGTCTTGGAGATTCAGAAACACCAACGAACACTTGCCCAAAAATGGAATGGAAATTAAAACGGCTGTATAGGACCTATATATGGTCACAATTTCTCATAACTGCCTGGTACAAGTCTTGGAGATTCAGAAACACCAACGACCACTTGCCCAAAAAGGGAATCGAAAATAAAAGGGCTGCATAGGACCTATATATGGTCAAAATTTCGCATAACTGCCTTGGACAAGTCTTGGAGATTCAGAAACACCAACGAACACTTGCCCAAAAATGGAATGGAAATTAAAAAGGCTGTATAGGTCCTATAGATGGTCACAATTTCTCATAACTGCCTGGTACAAGTCTTGGAGATTCAGAAACACCAAACGAACACTTGCCCAAAAATGGAATGGAAACTAAAAAGGCTGTATAGGACCTATATATGGTCACAATTTCTCATAACTGCCTGGTACAAGTCTTGGAGAATCAGAAACACCAACGAACACTTGCCCAACAATGAAATGGAAATTAAAAAGGCTGCATAGGACCTATATATGGTCACAATTTCTCATAACTGCCTGGTACAAATCTTGGAGGTTCAAAAACGCCAACGAACACTTGCTCAAATATAGAATGGAAATTAAAAAGGCTGCAAAGGACCTATACTTGGTCACAATTTCTCATAACTGCCTGGTACAAGTCTTGGAGATTCAGAAACACCAACGAACACATGCCCAAAAATGGAATGGAAACTAAAAAGGCTGCATAGGTTATATATCTGGTCAAAATTTCTCATAACTGCCTGGTACAAGTCTTGGAGATTCAGAAACACCAACGAACACTTGCCCAAAAAGGGAATGGAAAATAAAAGGACTGCATAGGACCTATATATGGTCAAAATTTCTCATAACTGCCTGGTACAAGTCTTGGAGATTCAGAAACACCAACGAACACTTGCCCAAAAATGGAATGGAAATTAAAAAGGCTGTATAGGACCTATATATGGTCACAATTTCTCATAACTGCCTGGTACAAGTCTTGGAGAATCAGAAACACCAACGACCACTTGCCCAAAAAGGGAATCGAAAATAAAAGGGCTGCATAGGACCTATATATGGTCAAAATTTCGCATAACTGCCTTGGACAAGTCTTGGAGATTCAGAAACACCAACGAACAGTTGCCCAAAAATGGAATGGAAATTAAAAAGGCTGTATAGGACCTATAGATGGTCACAATTTCTCATAACTGCCTGGTACAAGTCTTGGAGATTCAGAAACACCAAACGAACACTTGCCCAAAAATGGAATGGAAACTAAAAAGGCTGTATAGGACCTATATATGGTCACAATTTCTCATAACTGCCTTGTACAAGTCTTGGAGAATCAGAAACACCAACGAACACTTGCCCAACAATGAAATGGAAATTAAAAAAGCTGCATAGGACCCATATATGGTCACAACTTCTCATAACTGCCTAGTACAAGTCTTGGAGATTAAGAAACACCAACGAGCACTTGCCCAAATATGGAATGGAACTAAAAAGGCTGCATAGGACCTATATATGGTCACAATTTCTCATAACTGCCTGGTACAAATCTTGGAGGTTCAAAAACGCCAACGAACTCTTGCCCAAAAATAGAATGGAAATAAAAAAGGCTGCAAAGGACCTATATTTGGTCACAATTTGTCATAACTGCCTGGTACAAATCTTGGAGGTTCAAAAACACCAACGAACCTTTGCCCAAAAAAGAAATGGAAATTAAAAAGGCTGTATAGGACTATATATGGTCACAATTTCTCATAACTGCCTGGTACGAGTCTTGGAGATTCAGAAACACCAACGAAAATTTGCCCAAAAATGGAATGGAAATTTAAAAAGGCTGCATAGGACCTCTATAAGGTCACAATGTCTCATAACTGCCTGGTACAAGTCTTGGAGATTCAGAAACACCAACGAACACTTGCCCAACAATGAAATGGAAATTAAAAAAGCTGCATAGGACCCATATATGGTCACAACTTCTCATAACTGCCTGGTACAAGTCTTGGAGATTAAGAAACACCAACGAGCACTTGCCCAAAAATGGAATGGAAACTAAAAAGGCTGCATAGGACCTATATATGGTCACAATTTCTCATAACTGCCTGGTACAAATCTTGGAGGTTCAAAAACGCCAACGAACACTTGCCCTAAAATAGAATGGAAATGAAAAAGGCTGCAAAGGACCTATACTTGGTCACAATTTGTCATAACTGCCTGGTGCAAGTCTTGGACATTCACAAACACCAACGAACCTTTGCCCAAAAAAGACATGGAAATTAAAAAGGCTGTATAGGACTATATATGGTCACAATTTCTCATAACTGCCTGGTACAAGTCTAGGAGATTCAGAAACACCAACGAAAATTTG
Source organism: Symsagittifera roscoffensis (assembly GCF_963678635.1). NCBI lineage: Eukaryota > Metazoa > Xenacoelomorpha > Acoela > Convolutidae > Symsagittifera > Symsagittifera roscoffensis. Next base: position 5,753 of record NW_026970630.1, on the reverse strand, counting down.
CCCAAAAATGGAATGGAAATTAAAAAGGCTGCATAGGACCTATATAAGGTCACAATGTCTCATAACTGCCTGGTACAAGTCTTGGAGATTCAGAAACACCCACCCACACTTGCCCAAAAATGGAATGGAAATTAAAAAGGCTGCATAGGACCTATATATGGTCACAATTTCTCATAACTGCCTGGTACAAGTCATGGAGACTCAGAAACACCAACGAACACTTGCCCAAAAATGGAATGGAAACTAAAAAGGCTGCATAGGACCTATATATGGTCACAAGTTCTCATAACTGCCTGGTACAAGTCTTGGAGATTCAGAAACACTAACGAACACTTGCCCAACAATGAAATGGAAATTAAAAAAGCTGCATAGGACTCATATATGGTCACAACTTCTCATAACTGCCTGGTACAAGTCTTGGAGATTAAGAAACACCAACGAGCACTTGCCCAAAAATGGAATGGAAAGTAAAAAGGCTGCATTGGACCTATATATGGTCACAATTTCTCATAACTGCCTGGTACAAATCTTGGAGGTTCAAAAACGCCAACGAACACTTGCCCAAAAATAGAATGGAAATTAAAAAGGCTGCAAAGGACCTATGATTGGTCACAATTTCTCATAACTGCCTGGTACAAATCTTGGAGGTTCAAAAACACCAACTAACACTTGCCCAAAAATGGAGTGGAAACTAAAAAGGCTGCATAGGACCTATATATGGTCAAAATTTCTCATAACTGCCTGGTACGAGTCTTGGAGACTCAGAAACACCAACGAAAATTTGCCCAAAAATGGAATGGAAATTTAAAAAGGCTGCATAGGACCTCTATAAGGTCACAATGTCTCATAACTGCCTGGTACAAGTCTTGGAGATTCAGAAACACCAACGAGCACTTGCCCAAAAATGGAATGGAAACTAAAAAGGCTGCATAGGACCTATATATGGTCACAATTTCTCATAACTGCCTGGTACAAATCTTGGAGGTTCAAAAACGCCAACGAACACTTGCCCAAAAATAGAATGGAAATGAAAAAGGCTGCAAAGGACCTATACTTGGTCACAATTTGTCATAACTGCCTGGTGCAAGTCTTGGACATTCACAAACACCAACGAACCTTTGCCCAAAAAAGACATGGAAATAAAAAAGGCTGTATAGGACTATATATGGTCACAATTTCTCATAACTGCCTGGTACAAGTCTAGGAGATTCAGAAACACCAACGAAAATTTGCCCAAAAATGGAATGGAAATTAAAAAGGCTGCATAGGACCTATATAAGGTCACAATGTCTCATAACTGCTTGGTACAAGTCTTGGAGATTCAGAAACACCCACCCACACTTGCCCAAAAATGGAATGGAAATTAAAAAGGCTGCATAGGACCTATATATGGTCACAATTTCTCATAACTGCCTGGTACAAGTCATGGAGACTCAGAAACACCAACGAACACTTGCCCAAAAATGGAATGGAAACTAAAAAGGCTGCATAGGACCTATATATGGTCACAAGTTCTCATAACTGCCTGGTACAAGTCTTGGAGATTCAGAAACACTAACGAACACTTGCCCAACAATGAAATGGAAATTAAAAAAGCTGCATAGGACTCATATATGGTCACAACTTCTCATAACTGCCTGGTACAAGTCTTGGAGATTAAGAAACACCAACGAGCACTTGCCCAAAAATGGAATGGAAAGTAAAAAGGCTGCATTGGACCTATATATGGTCACAATTTCTCATAACTGCCTGGTACAAATCTTGGAGGTTCAAAAACGCCAACGAACACTTGCCCAAAAATAGAATGGAAATTGAAAAGGCTGCAAAGGACCTATGATTGGTCACAATTTCTCATAACTGCCTGGTACAAATCTTGGAGGTTCAAAAACACCAACTAACACTTGCCCAAAAATAGAATGGAAATTAAAAAGGCTGCAAAGGACCTATACTTGGTCACAATTTCACAATTTGTCATAACTGCCTGGTGCAAGTCTTGGACATTCAGAAACACCAACGAACCTTTGCCCAAAAAAGGAATGGAAATTAAAAAGGCTGCATAGGACCTATATATGGTCACAATTTCTCATAACTGCCTGGTACAAGTCTTGGAGATTCAGAAACACCAACGAGCACTTGCCCAAAAATGGAATGGAAATTAAAAAGGATGCGTAAGACCTATATATGGTCACAATTTCTCATAACTGCCTGGTACAAGTCTTGGAGATTCAGAAACACCAACAAACACTAGCCCAAAAATGGAATGGAAATTAAAAAGGCTGCATAGGACCTATGTATGGTCACACTTTGTCATAACTGCCTGGTACAAGTCTTGGAGATTCAGAAACACCAACGAACCTTTGCCCAAAAATGGAATGGAAATTAAAAAGGCTGCATAGGACCTATATATGGTCACAATATCTCATAACTGCCTGGTACAAGTCTTGGAGATTCAGAAACACCAACGAGCACTTGCCCAAAATGGAATGGAAATTAAAAAGGCTGCATAGAGCCTATATATGGTCAATATTTCTCACAACTGCCTGGTGCAATTCTTGGAGATTCCGAAACATCAACGAACACTTGCCCAAAAACGGAATGAAAATTAAAAAGGCTGCATAGGACCTATATATGGTCACAATTTCTCATAACTGCGTGGTACAAGTCTTGGAGGTTCAGAAACACCAACGAAGAACATTTGCCCAAAAATGGAATGGAAATTTAAAAGGCTGCATAGGACCTACATATGATCACAATTTCTCATAACTGCCTGGTACAAGTCTTGGAGATTCAGAAACACCAACTAAGACTTGCCCAAAAAGGGAATGGAAAATAAGAAGGCTGCATAGGACCTATATAGGGTCAAAATTTCTCAAAACTGCCTGGTACAAGTCTTGGAGATTCAGAAACACCAACGAAAATTTGCCCAAAAATGGAATGGAAATTAAAAAGGCTGCATAGGACCTATATATGGTCACAATGTCTCATAACTGCCTGGTACAAGTCGTGGAGATTCAGAAACACCAACGAACACTTGCCCAAAAATGGAATGGAAATTAAAAAGGCTGTATAGGACTATATATGGTCACAATTTCTCATAACTGCCTGGTACAATTCTTGGAGATTCAGAAACACCAACAAAAATTTGCCCAAAAATGGAATGGAATTTAAAAAGGCTGCATAGGACCTATATAAGGTCACAATGTCTCATAACTGCCTGGTACAAGTATTGGAGATTCAGAAACACCAACGAACACTTGCCCAAAAATGGAGTGGAAACTAAAAAGGCTGCATAGGACCTATATATGGTCAAAATTTCTCATAACTGCCTGGTACAAGTCTTGGAGATTCAGAAACACCAACGAACACTTGCCCAACAATGAAAGGGAAATTAAAAAGGCTGCATAGGACCTTTATATGGTCACAATTTCTCATAACTGCCTGGTACAGGTCTTGGAGATTAAGTAAACCCAACGAGCACTTGCCCAAAAATGGAATGGAAACTAAAAAGGCTGCATAGGACCTATATATGGTCACAATTTCTCAGAACTGCCTGGTACAAGTCTTGGAGATTCAGAAACACCAACGAACACTTGCCCAAAAATGGAATGGAAATTAAAAAGGCTATATAGGACCTATATATGGTCACAATTTCTCATAACTGCCTGGTACAAGTCTTGGAGATTCAGAAACACCAACGAACACTTGCCCAAAAATGGAATGGAAGTTAAAAAAGGCTGCATAGGACCTATATACGGTCACAATTTCTCATAACTGCGTGGTACAAGTCTTGGAGATTCAGAAACACCAACGAACACTTGCCCAAAAAAGGAATGGAAATTAAAAAGACTGCATAGGACCTATACATGGTCACAATTTCTCAGAATTGCGTGGTACAAGTCTTGGAGACTCAGAAACACCAACGAGCACTTGCCCAAAAATGGAATGGAAACTAAAAAGGCTGCATAGGACCTATATATGGTCACAATTTCTCAGAACTGCCTGGTACAAGTCTTGGAGATTCAGAAACACCAACGAACACTTGCCCAAAAATGGAATGGAAATTAAAAAGGCTGCATAGGACCTATATATGGTCACAATTTCTCATAACTGCCTGGTACAAGTCTTGGAGATTCAGAAACACCAACGAACACTTGCCCAAAAATGGAATGGAAGTTAAAAAGGCTGCATAGGACCTATATATGGTCACAATTTCTCATAACTGCGTGGTACAAGTCTTGGAGATTCAGAAACACCAACGAACGTTGCCCAAAAAAGGAATGGAAATTAAAAAGACTGCATAGGACCTATACATGGTCACAATTTCTCATAATTGCGTGGTACAAGTCTTGGAGATTCAGAAACACCAACGAGCACTTGCCCAAAAAATGGAATGGAACTAAAAAGGCTGCATAGGACCTACATATGGTCACAATTTCTCATAACTGCCTGGTACAAGCCACTGTGATTTCCGCAGTAAAACATTTTATGTATTTTTTTGAGGCTTAGATAGCTTTTTTGAAAAAAAAATGTCTAAGCAATTGATTCTCTCAATGATTTCCGCTGGATAAGAAGAAGCAAACAAAACCGTAGTAGGTGCAAAAAACTGTATATCGGTCAAAGCGACCTAAATCATTTTAAAAATCAAATTAGGAGAGAATTTCAAGTATAATATTGTATAATGTCTTCATAACAACTTTCAATGCGGTTCGTGGCTGAATTCGCTTTCATCTTTGAACATCCATGTGAAAATCTGCCTTGGACAATGGAAAGAATTCGACACGTAACAAATTTTTTTCAACTATCTTACTAAACATAAAAACCTTTCCGCGACACTTTGATCACTAAACAATTTTTGTTCAGGGCACACATGAAAAATCAACGGTAATTTGTATAGGCTGAAACCTGATTTAAGACTTATAGAAATACAGTTTTCTTCTCTAATGATGATCACCAGCCCCTTATAAGGTGTTACGCGCAGAAAGAGAGGTGATTGAGTAGCTATATTTTTAAAAAAGGATTTCAAACGACAATTATAAAATTAATTTTGGAAAACTATCTAAATAGTGTCAATTTTGATTTAAAATTCTCAAAATAGAAAAAACTATTGTAACAAACGTAAGTATCCCTACGAGTTCTGCAGCTACTAAGACCTGACTAAAGTAAAAAAGCCACGTGAACCGTATATTGGCCTGTGGAGACTTTTATATTATTTTTGCTAATATTTCCCCTAAATCAATTAAATTAAAAGATATAAGGGCAGAAATCATCATCAGCATAAAAAATAACAAACAAGCCACTGGTGAAACGGAACACGTCAAAACTATTCTTGATTTGTTTTTTGCTCGTTTTCGGAGAAGTCTAAAAATTCAAATTGGCAAATCAGATCATAATGGTAAAAAAATTTACTGCTTATATGACGCAATATATCAACTTGAAGTCAACACTAAAGAAAAATTGATGCAATGAACGACTACAAAAATAAAACTTAGTGAAAAAAATTTTCTAGTTGTGACACCAGTTTCAACGATCAAATGTAGATGCAGTTCTGACCTAATTGAAGACATAAAGAAAGACATACGAAACCAAGACGCACTAACAGATTGTACTTTCCTCGATTTGAAAAAAATATATATATTTGATACAGAAGATCACACAAAAATTCTGAATAAATTCCAGTGTTTTGGTTTTAGAGAGCAAAAAACTTCGGACCTTCAAAATCGCATATAGTATACTAAAGTTTCGGGACACCAGTG
>NW_026970629.1:0-16767 GCF_963678635.1 Symsagittifera roscoffensis | reverse complement strand
GGCCGACCAACTCCGATCCGAATTCGAACAGGATATCCAGACTATAATAGTGTTGTGTCACGAAATGAAAATTGTGATGGAGTTCCAAGCATACAATATTTTTGTGAGCGAACAAGCGACCGCCGAATCCCAAAAAGATATTCGTGACACCGAGGAAGAAATTACCGCATTTTGCGATAGAATTATTGATGCCTCCACCACTACTATGAGTCAGAATTCGAAATCTATGGACGTGATCAAAACGTATGCACTAGGAATTAAAAACGAAGAAATGTAAAGCTCTTCGCTACATCCGGGAGGTATTCGTCTAAGAGCTTCGCATTTCGTAACAAAAGCTGAATATAAGCATCTGAATTTACAAATTTCAATTGGGTGACGGGAAAACCCTGATAATCTGTAAACGATCAACTAAATAAAGAATCTGATTTTCTAGTTCTTTATGAAACATTTTGATTTTGATTAATTTTTGTGAACTTGCAAAATAGGTAGCATTTTCCCGCACTGGATAAACATGGGTAAAAATCAGTTATAAAGACTAGATATATAACCGATTACAGATCATAGATTTAAGTAGATCCGTTTTTAATTTAAGTATGTGATTTAAGTAGATCCGTTTTTAAAAGTAGATCCGTTTTTAATTGTTTCATTACCTATTCGCAGGGGCGGATCTAGGATTTTCTCGAGGGGGGGGGGCGGATTTTCAAAAAAGTTTCGAAAATTTTGACGACCTTCTTTTTTTAGGTCGATTTTTGACAAAAAAACACGTTTTTTTTTGCGCGCGCTCCCCCTCAAAATTAGTATATATTGGCGCCGAAGGCGCCTTTAGAAAAATTTTAGGGTCGATCGGCCAAATATGGATTTCTTAAAAAGTACCAAAGGGGGGACCCTTTGGATTGGCAGGGGTTCGAATCCCTGAGGGGGGGGGGGGAGGGGAAGACGTTTGCCGCCCCCCCCCCCCTAAATCCGCCCCTGCCTATTCGTTTATAAATTCTTATTGATCTATATATATTAATATCAAAAATGTATATATATACATATATGTATATATATATATATATATATATATATATATATATATATATATATATATATCTTAATATAAAATATGTATATGTATAAAAATCTTCCCGGGATGACCAAAAATACTTTCATACAATTTCCATATATGGAAAAATGCTAGTCATACACTTTCCATACAATTCCATAGGTACAGAAAATTGCATGAAAGGTCTATGATTAGTTTTTTTCATATATGGAAATTGTATGACTAGCATTTTTCCATAAACCAAAAATATTGATTTTTTACATTTTAATTTCTCAAAATTTTTTGCCTGTGTTCGTAACCGAACACAAATGACATAAAACTTGATTACTCAAACGTAGTAACCAACGGTTTGGTCGTCTCGCATTAAAAATGCATTTGAAACAGCCTGATAAATGTTACTTCCGTTTCAGACAAATAATATAACGAAAGTAATGAACTTTTAAATTTTGGCAATAATTTTCAAAGATGATTATTTCCAAAATTTAAATTTTTAAATTACCAGACATTGATCAAGGCATACAAAAACATGCCATACAAAATAGAGAGGAGTTTTAAGCGTTTTTGAAAAAAGCAATGAAGAGAAAAGGAAAAAAAATCCAATATTAGTATATCCAGGACTACGTTATACAAAAAACACAAAAAATTTTTGGGGGCAATTTCAAAAATACTTGTCGTCGCCATCAAAAAAATGCTAGTCATGCAATTTCCATATATGGAAATTGTATGACTAGTGTTTTTTTTTCAGAAAACAAAAATTAAAAAAAGTCAAAGTTTTCAGTCGTAGCAGCTAAAAAAACGCTTAAATGTTTTGCCAGCAGTTGAATTGATTGTTCAAAGCTTTTTTCACAAAAAAAAATTTTTTAAAAAAATTCTAATCATACAATTTCCATATATGGAAATTGTATGGTTAGCATTTTTTTCATACCATTTTTTTCCCTTTTCTTATGAAGAGATACCAATTTCGATACCAAAACAATTATAAAATACCTTTGAAATTCGATTAAACTCATTTTGCAAAAATGTATGAAATTTGTATGACTAGCATTTTTCCATAGACTAAGTGTATGAAATTGTATGATTAGCATTTTCGGTCTATGGAGGTCAACCCGGGTTAATATAAAATATGTATATATAAAGTGGGGGGACGCTTCCCCCCCCCATCAGGGATTCGACCCTCTGCTGACACAAAAATTCCCCTTTAGTATTCTTTTTTTGGCTGACTGACCGTAAAGTTTCTCTACAGGCTTATTAGGCGGCGCCAATATATACTAATTTTGCAGGAGAGCGCGACGAATAAATGTTATTTTTGGTCGAAATTGTCCGAAAAGTGCCTAGAACGCCTTTTAGCCGGTTTTTCTAAAAACTTACTGGAAATAAGGAAAACTCGGAAAATCGATAGGATCAAGTTGAACAAAAATTCAAATTTTTTTGGAAATCCTTTCCACCCAGTGAAAAATCTGGATCCACAACATATATTTGCAAATTTTTTAACTTTCGTTCGAGTTACGGCTGAAAAGGCTTAAGAATGATAAATCACTCAACATTTTCTGATAAGGTATGTGGTACCTAATATAGACAGCTTCCCTAAGTGTTGCGTATTGCGTAAGATTTTCAAAAAAATTGTCGCGCATGTCGAGTTTTTTAATAAGATACGGTCGACTTTTGGAAACAGAACATTATTACGAATAAAATCGATAGGATCAAATCATTCAAATCGATAGGATATATGTCTGGATCCACAACATATATTTGCAAATTTTTTAACTTTCGTTCGAGTTACGGCTGAAAAGGCTTAAGAATGATAAATCACTCAACATTTTCTGATAAGGTATGTGGTACCTAATATAGACAGCTTCCCTAAGTGTTGCGTATTGCGTAAGATTTTCAAAAAAATTGTCGCGCATGTCGAGTTTTTTAATAAGATACGGTCGACTTTTGGAAACAGAACATTATTACGTAAAAAATTTGTGGAATAGGCTTGACTCCTATCACCAATTTAGTTTCCAGATAAGAATCAGCTGAAGGTTCAACTGGCCAACACTATAACTTGGTTTATCTGGCATATCAGGTTATCTGGCGCTCACTAGAAAGAGAACAACCCACTGAACACAGATGAGCCATGTAGAAAAAATTGTTGTAAAACATAATTAGAAGCTATTAAAATCAGAGCTAGCATCAACAATTGGTTATATTAATCAGTATTTTTGTCATAATTATCAGTTTAAATTGATGTTTCACCCATGAGATGTCAATGTGGTAAACTCTCTAATGTACATGTGCATGAGGGTCTCAAAACGAAATAACACTTTTTCTGTGGATTTTTGCTGTATAAAATTGGTCATTATATTTCTTTACTATGTCGACTTTCCGTAATGAAATGAATCATGGACCAATTATAATCCATTTAAAAATCGTAAAGCTGTTTTCAAATTAAGATTAGGACTATTTATCCACGGGGTAATGGACCAACACAAGAGTTGTTTAGCTCATCACGGCGAACCGCTGTTGTGCCCCTGTTAAAGAACTACATGCAAATTTTTTTTGGTTATTTTTCTGGGCTGGGTAATGTTGCTTCGCCCTCAAGCAACGAGCACAGATCATGGTGGGCCTCGAACATCCGACCTTTCGATTGAGAGGCGGAGACGTAACCACTTCACCACCGCTACCTAATTCAACTTATACTTCAAGTGAGTTGAATAGACAACTTGCGATTTGTTGCGAAAACATTCTGATTGTACCGCCTGCTCGAAATCTACTTCTACTTTGAATATTTTTATCACCTAAATTTTTCCGTCCATCTGAAAAATACCGGTTTTTGAAGGTAATCTTGGGGGCCGACCTTTTACCAGACCGACCTTTTACCAGAGAAGTTATAAGATGGACTTTTTTTTTACCAGACTCGATAAACAAATTTGATTGATAAATGTTAAAGACAATCCTTTCACGGTTTCTCAGCACGGTTTTGTTTGTTCTATCCGCTTCCTTTTTTAATTTGCCACTCATTGTTCCGACTTTCGTAACAAAAGTAACGAGGTATTTGTGATCGGTGTGGGTTTTTTTTCTTCAGAGATTTTTCTACTTTTTAACTAACCATTTATGACAGAAATGTTTTACATCATTCGAAAGGTATTGTTGTCTTGAGCTCAAATATGAAAAGATATTTTACCTGTGATCATTTTTCGTAAAGTTATGGGGTTTGAAGATTTTGGCCAATTGGGGACAATTAACGCGCGCTATATTTTGCACTATTAATGCGTGAGCGGAGATTTAATCCGTCTTCGAAATCGTTCCAAATTGATTGAAAGAAATCTAAATTCCATAGTTGATTTGTTACAAGAAGCGAAATCTATTTTTGAAAGAACCATATTTGCCATAGTTGATTTGTTACAAGGATCGAAATCTAATCTGAGAAAAAAAATTCATTTTATTTTTTTGTTACTGCTGCTCCATAAACCTTAAAAAGCAGTCTGAACGTTCAGGGCTTCGCCCTGATACTAGCGGTCTTGTTTAATTTTAAGTTAACTGCTTTATTGCATTGTGGTTTGGTAAAAGGTTGGTCTGGTAAAAAGACTACTTAACTCACTTCTTTGCATAACTTTTTTGCATAACTTAATTGTTCTTGATAATCGAGATGTCTGATTAGTTTTCTAATCAGACAAAAAAAGATATCAAAATGAAGCTTATCTCACAATGATCTCGCAATTTTCACTATCAATTAGTGAATTGGAACTTTACTTGCTCGTTGTTTTTTGAAAATTGCGTCAGGTTTTAGAGGTAGATGTAGTAGTGAGTTTACTTTTCCAACATCAAAATGTAGCGTAAGCCATTGGGTATTTAAGTAGTAGTTCTGCTATTTGTTCAAATTCTTGTTGTGTAACTTGAGAGCGTTGAAATTTAAACATTCTAAGATAATTCTGTCGTTCAGTGGTCTATTTTGATATTTGAAATGATAAGGTGTTTTTATAAAGTAGTCTGTTTTTCGATTTGAACAACTAGTTATATTATTAATAGATATTCTTCCTTGAGTATTGTTGGTTGACATATATCTAATAATTTCAAGATAATATTTTTTCTATATGCTGTTTCTAATGTGGGAGAAATTGTTGCATTGGTTTGACAATATCCTAAAAGTCCTAGAGGTAACGTTATTTTATTTGGGGAGTTATTGTATACTTGCAAATATATATATATATATATATATATATATATATATATATATATATATATATGAATTTGTATTTTTTGCGTATTTGACTGATAAGGCTGTTACTCGAAAAAATTTTATGAATTGGTTTGAATTCAAGGTCGGACATATATAGTTGTTGTTTGTTTTGTTCTATGTTGTATTGAACGACTTGACTTATTGAGAAGTTATCTGCATATCCTGCTAATGGTTTCAGCTGTTTTCGTTCTTGGTTGTATATGGAGTAAAATTTGGAGAACACTGGAGGTTTTCCATTTAATAATTGAAAGAATGTGAGTGATGTGTTTTCATTCTTGTGTATTTATCTTTTATATGTAATTTGCGATTAAGGATATTCATTGTGGGGTTATATTTAGTATAAATTGGTATTTCAATGATATTGAAATGTTTCTGTAAAAAATTTGTTTAAAAGTTTATTTTGTTCCATTTTTCAAGTGGGAACGAGAAGTAATTGAAATTTTCCAAAGTTTGTTACACTTGATCCTTGTGCTGTAGCTAATCTGCTTGAAGTCTTTGAAGGTAACAATTTTGGATGTAAAACTTGTTTTAAGTTTCAAGTGAGAATAATTACAATATTTATTTCTGCTCCTGTGTCTATTAAAAATTCATTTTCGAGGTCTGGTGATTGAAAATCTTTTTGATTTTCTAAGAGAAGTGGGATTTGTCCAAATTTTTTCCTTAGGTGGTTGTTATTTACATGCTGTATTTTGGTAATATTGTTCATACTTGAACTTTCTTTAAGTTCTTGTTCGGCGTAGTCTGTTATGTTTTGTGTATTATCTGATTTTTGAAAATTAATAAGTTTTTGATTGGTTTGATAATAATTCGACTCAGTTGGTGTTTCGTATTCATTTTCAATCTGAAGAAGTTATTTCTGTTTCGCTTTCATCATATGTGGATTCACAATTTATGTGATTTTGTTTTAGTTCTGAATTTTCTGTGTTATCAATACCGGGAGGGTCTGTTTCAGTTTCTTCAGTTGATTGTACCTGGTTGATTTGTCTTTGATGTTTAGTTGTACTACTTCTGAAGTTGTGTTTTTGTAAATAATTTGGTAATGGAATTTCATTTTGTATTTGAGTTGGTTGATAACTTTGTGCATTTATTGGATATTGTGATTTAAAAAATTTATTATATGATGCTGAGTTTTGTCTTGTTTGTCGTGTTTGTTCATTTCGTGTATATGGTTCAAAAACATTTGGTTGATAAATAGGATCTGGAGGATCAATATTCCAATAATTGTTTTAATGATTTATGTTAAATCATTATTGATTTTGGCTATAAGAATCTTTACCTTCTGAATTATGTGGTTGATTCCTTGTAAGATGTTTTTTGGTCTTGTTTCTATATTTTTGGAAGAACGGGTAGTTTTCGCTACGATCCAATGTAGCTCGTGGTTGGTCGTTGAAAAATACTGAGTGAGAGGCTTGTTGTTGTACATTTTGATTGTATTATTGTGCCTGTGATTGATTTTAACTGTTCATATAGTGGGGTTTTGGTATTTGTTTTTGCAAAAAAAGTTGTAGTTATGATCTGAAAAGTTGTTTCTATTGAACGTTTTTAGAGATTTCATTACCAATTAAGTTTTCACAGATGGTATCTAAAGTTTTGAGAAAAGATAGATTTCATGTCCTGCAGTTGAGTGTCGGGATGTTTGAGGCGGTGACTCATTTTTTGTTTTTTTTTTTCAATTCTAATATAGATAGATAGCTATAAATTATTGAAAAAACATAAATCGTGAATTTTGAATTTGCCCTTCGTGATTTTTGGTGTTGTTTATTTTTTATTTAGTCTGTGAAATTTTTCGAGATTTCTAAAACAAAATCATCCGTTTGTGTTTGTTGTGTAGGGTGATCTGGTTGTGGTGATAAAACTTAAATTGTAAAAATACGGTAATTTGATGTAAAATTACATATATCGTTGAGATAGTGGTCTAGGATTTGTCGTTTTATTCTTACTTCAGGAAGTTTTTGTTTACATGGGCTAGTTCCTTTTTCAAATAAATTTACAATTAGGTTGTGACAAAATTGTACTTGTGCTCGGGCTTCATCACTTTGTGGTTTTATGAAAAATTAAAATATCAAGTAATCATCAAAATTTTTGTTATATTTGATCATTTTTTAAGTTTTAGAACTGTTAATGTGTAACATTCAATATGTCTTATTGGTTGATTCCAATTATAAAGACGCATTGGTTTGTTAAGGTACGACTGTTTTATTCTGCGTTTTCTTTTAATTGATGATGGTGTTGTAGTTTCTGAGTCAGAAAAATATCATTGGTCTTCTATCGGGTCATTTTCATTTGTTGAATCTTTAAAATCTTGAAGTTCCTTTATTGTGTTATTGTGTTTGTTTCTGATTCTGAGACTGCGTTTCCTCTTTTTGAAAATCTTCTTTTGATGATTTGCTACTGTTTTGTTAAAAATATTTCTTTTCGTGTTTGTCTTTTTGACCTAATATATCCTTTTGTTTATCTGTGTCAGGTGATTACCAGATCGTATTTTTATAAAAACAATTATGCTATATGATTATCTGTTTACTGCCTAGATTATCTCTTGACATAAGATTTAGGATGACAGAGGCAATACTTGGGTGTTAGAGTTTTCGTTTTCCTGAACTGTTAGTTTTTACGGTTTCTGTGCGGTTATCTTAACTTGGGGCACAGATTGTCGTGGTTGACGGGTTGGAGAGAGAGTATATCATTTCGTGAGAATAATTTTTTCTACTTTCTCGTGACTAGTTTTCAATTTATGAATGACTTCTTTAACCTTTACCTAGGGTTTGTGATTTGTGATCAAAGGTTCGAAGATAGTAAATCAATCCACAAGTTCAGGTAGAACTAGAACACAGGTAGATCGTTACATACTAATTTATGGCTTACTAAATATTTAAGGTTTTAGCCTGGGTCATCTAAGAGGAAGGGTTCAAGTCAAGGATGAGTAACCGAAGTTCTTCACTGTCTGTCTTAGATAAAATGTTTCGTTTTTTCAGAAATTTCCATTAGTCTTGTGTCGCTTATAAGGGTTGGGGATTGAATCAACGTTTGAGGTCGTTAGACACTTTTTTCTGAATTGTGGGAGGGGGAGAACAAAATTGTACTGATTTGATGCAAGGGAAGCCTTGATGATCAGTAATTAAATAAGATAACATTTGTTTAGTAAGAAATTAAAGATCCAAGGAAAACTTAGATGATCGGTTTATGAAAGAAAAGTTAATTATGGAAAAGCAAGGATAAGACTTGATAAGCTTTTATGAAAAAATTTAAGTTTAAGAAAACTGAAAAGTTAATGTTTAGATGATATTAGTTTTTTGTAATTATGCTTTTTTGTTTTGAGTGATGAAGCTGATCTGAGAAAAATCAAGTGTGTTAATTCGTGAAACTGACCATGAATTTTAATACAAACTAATTTTTGTATTTTTTTTTCAATAAAATATTTGTTCAAAAGGTTTGATTTTACTGCAGATTTTGGGGGGAAAAGACTTGTGTTCTTTTCATCAGTCGTTATTGTTTAAATAGTAGGTTTAGCACCCAATGAGTTGTTGAAGAAATATTCTTCAGATAATTTTCATGTCAATAAATGAAAATCTAAATTTGCTGCATAAAGTATTCTAAATACAAAAACTTGTTCCGGTTTCCGTCTTCTATCATGTAGTAGATTGGTCCGTTTCCTGATCGTTGTTCACGCCATGATCTTGGTGTTCTTGCAATACCAGGTATTTCTTGTATTTTTTGGAAAATTGGCGTAGATTTATTGAGACGTAGAGACACTTCTATTAAATTGTCTATTCCATCTAACATTTTTGCAATTTTCTAATTCTAGGTTTGTTTGTCTAATTCTTAGTTAGTTAAGGTCTTTTTCGAGACTTTTGGTCGCACCAGATGAGTTATGACCATTGGCCTGTACTCATAGAGTAATTTCAGATAAGGTACACCGTCTGTTCGTCACGCTATCCTATTTTCGGTCGGCTAGATTCGTGCAACTTCTTAGTCTAATACCGATCTTAATCTTACTCGTATATCTCCTAGTCTCAATAGATCTAGCGTATACTGGTATTTGCGGGTTAGGTATCTGAAACTTGTTCCAAAGGAGAACAACTGTCTTCTAAGATTTATTCAAATTGTTCTGTTACTGAAACTACAAGTAGTTTCAGCACTTACAAATAAGTGTCAATGTTAGAGATGGAATATGATTGGTTAGTTAGTATTATTTTACAGAGGTAGTTTATCAATAATATAATTGGTTTATAAATACTAGTTTAGAACTGGTCCCAAATTGACCCATTTGGGAAAGCTTTAAATGCAGCCATCAGCTAGTATTTTAGACTAAATTTGTGACTCAAAGTTGTCTGAAACATCGAAACTGCATGCAAAACTATGTTTTAAACTTAAAAAATTGCCCTTTTTTTAAAAAATGCATATCAAATTTTTTGAAATTCCCTATAGATAGATATCTAAATACACTATGCCCAAGAAAAAAGGTCAGTTTGCTTTGCTACCCCTTGCGCCGTCCTCTCCGCCTCGCGAAGCTCCTCCGCCGCCTGGCGAATCGAGAAACTTGCCTCAGATATTTTGATCTTCGAGTCGGTGGCGTCGAAAACCAGCCCAAATTGTTCCGAACTCTGATTTGAGGATTGAATGATCAAATCAGCTACAAATCCGTAAACTGCTGTTATGTTATAAGACAGTTCAATTATGTCATCAACCAAATCTATGATTTTATCGCTTTGTATCTTTTCAAGAGGACTCGTTTTGATACAATCCGGGTCATCAATATTGTTGTCGGAACTCTCATACAAACTCGGCGTAGTTATATTAGTGGTGCTATTATTCAAAATTTTGGATTCGTCAGCATCGTCGTCGTCATCGGAGTTTTCGGAAGTACGTTTTGTCCGTCGTTTTTCATTATCGTCATCATTCTTATCATCATCATCATCATCATCATCATCATCATCATCTTCATCATCATCATCATCCTCATCATCGTTATCATCGTCGTCGTTGTCGTCGTCGTCGTTGTCGTCGTCGTCGCTGTCATTTTCTACCTCATCTTCTTCTTCATCGTCTACTTCATCGTCTTCTTCATCTTCCTCTTTGCTGCCTTTTTCGTCGTCTTCTTTATTGTCGTCGTCATCATTGGTTTGGGTGTCATTGTCATCAGAACGTTCGTTATCATCCTGGTCTGCGGAAGACTCAGACAAATTTTCTTCGTCATCTTTTTCGTTATCACCGTCCATTTCGTCGTTTTTTCTAGTATTTTCTAGAACTGAATCGTGTGACCACTTTTTAACGTCACTCGATCGGTTCCGACTATTGTGAAAAATATAATCAGAAATTTCGACCATTCGGTCCGCTTCGGCTATTGCATAATCGACACCGCTCGATAAAGTTACGTAATCGATTGCCTCATCATCTACTGCGAGAAGCTCACTGAGCGAGTCGTTTGCTTCCCGAATCAAGTCAAGGGCTTGAGTCGCGATCCGTTCGGACTTTTCTTGCACGATTGATTCCGCTTGGAGAGCTTCGATTTTGATAGAGTAAATTGCACTGTTATTCAAAGATTGGCCATTTGCACTGATTACGAGAAAACAAACGACAAGGAGCACTGAAACAAAAACTTTTCAGACATTATTCGACTTTTCCTGCGGCATAACACTTTGTTATTATTTCTCTAGTTTGACTATTCTTTCAATTTTCTTGTAGCCACATGTTTGAAACTATTAAAGCAATGCGGCTAAAAGCGCACCTGAAAGATATTTGGTCCCCCCTACCACCCCCCCCCCCCCCCCCCCCGATGTTACGTAATAAAAAATAGGGAAAAATAGTTCAAGAGATTAGCCGAATTTAAAAAGTTTTTTTTGAAAGTTATTCTCATCATTTTAATAGCAGACTTTTATTTTAAAAGTTCACTTCTTGCCAATTCGAAAGATTCAGTTAGTCACTTGGAACGACCCAAGCGGTTCAGAAAGTTTTCTTATATTAACCAGGAGAAAACACCCATAAGTGGTTAAATAATTTAACACAGAGAAAGATGTAGCTGAAATAAAAATAATTGAAGCTTTTGCTACTATTATGATTTCAAAAAGCTTACCTGATGATGATATTCCTTGCATCATTAACTTTTAAAACTCAGTTTTTGCTCAAGGAAAATAATTTAATGCCGTTATTAAATTGCTAATATAGGTATCAATTTTGCGTTCTAGTTTTGAGTCAAATCTACCGTTTAAAAAGGATCAAGTCTGCCATTAGTTAACGACTCATTGATTTCGATATGTTTAAAAAGTCATTCATTCGTTTAAATGTAAAACTAATATGACAGATGTTGCTTCCAAATTGAACAAAACAAAAAAAAAACAAATTAAAAATGATTGGAAATCTTTACTGAAAATATTTTTTTTTCAGTACAGATTAACTTTGAGTAGAATGATCTGAGTTTTTTGATGGGAGGAAACAGATTTACGACACTTTTTGAAATTCTTAAGATTTGTTTTTTTTAGGTCGACCAAATTGATTACCTGAGTTCCCAAAACACAAAAAAAAATCCTATTTTGAGAATTTTTTCTGCACCGACAATTTTTTTTAAATAACAGGTCATAAACTACGTGTTTGGGCCTGCGCTCCTCAATCAAAATTGGTACATTATTGGCTTCGAGGGCGGCGTTTAGAAAAACTTTATGGTCGCTCGGTTAAAATGGACTTTGCACACAAGTACCAAAAGGCGTTGGACTCTTTGAGTAATGAGGGGGTTGCTACTGAATCTGCTACTGAACTGCCCCCCCCCCCCAAACCCGCTTTTGAAAAGTGTTATTAACTGAACAACAGTCAGCAAATCAATTAATAATGTTTTCCTCTATCGCGCTCAATTTTTGTGCTCCAGTTTAGGAATGAGAGCAACTGGAAAACCATCCAAATGCCGGACCTAGTGGCGCAGGTCTGTAATCCCCAAGCACCTGGGGAGGCTGAACAGAGTTAGCTAGGGAGCTAGAAAGAGTAAACTGGGGTTCAAATCCCAGTGAAGTCGGCCTGCAAATCTAGTTGGTTGTACCTTTAATGACCATATGAAGTTATAACCGATTAGGAGCAGTTATAAAAGAGATTAAAAACAGGTGGATGCTGATTACAAAACAGAGGTCTGTACTAGTTAGACCTGCCTTACTTAACTGCTGCGAACCAAAGGTGGACGGCTTGGATTAATTACACCATACATTACATAACTATGCACACCTGTCCGCTGCTCGATCTACAAATCCATTCACCGGTTATGTATTAGCTAGAGAAGGGATTACATAAGATTAAGTGGCAGATGGTGTGAGGGTTTAGTAGTGTATTCGATTCTCTGAAGAGCTGTTGTAATTGGGAATTCCTTCTAGAAGGTTCGCTGTGGGATTAAGTTGTGGCGCCGTGTAGTTGGTCACGCTCTCTGGCGAAGCTCTGTTTTAAGATTTTTTTCGTAAACCGAACAGGCTATTCCTGCATCCAAAGGATCATTACTCATCCAAAGGGTCGAAAAATTCAAAACTTTAGCGGTATAGGGCATGAATATGCCCAAGAAGCTTGAATAGATTGTTCAAATTACCGCTGTCAGTATCATTTTAAAATCTTCAAAGGTCACATAATTTAGTCCACAATAACATTGTCGAATTGGCGTTTTCAAATTCCTCAAAATTTTTCTAAAAAAGATTCCAGGAAAAAAGTTTTTCTTTTTTTGAACTCAAAAATTTGATACTTTTATTCAAGCATGAAAAATTTTCTTAAAAGCACAATGTTAATAGCCTTATTTGGTTTGAATGCAAAAAAAACCACCTCAATTATCTAATTTCTCTAAATTTTGCAAAAATCAAAAAAAAAACAAATTTTTTATACAAAACGCTCGTATTTCTATGCCAAGCCCTGAATGTTCTGACTGCCTTCTAAATAGATTCGAATAGTTTTTGGGTTAATTTTGAACATTGCCTAAATCTAGTCAATATGATACTTTGAGTACTAAAAATGAATTCGTACAGGTATTGGAATTTAAAAAATGGCTCACTTTGTTTCAGTTTGAAACGACTTTGAGTGAGAAATAATTTGCCAGGCATTTAAAATACGAACTCGTTGCTTTCAACATTATAGAGTTGCGCAAATCGGACACCAAGTTCTCAATCCTCGCATAAAAAACTCAAAAATATTTTCAAATAGTCAAAACTCAAACCACCAGATCTTTACCTACCAGGGACGCAACTGAAACGTTTTTATATTCAACGATTATACGTTCATCATACAAAAAATTTGCTGCTCATACTAATAGAATGCTAATCATACAATCTATGACTACCTTTTTTCCATGATCAAGAATTTCATATAGTGTTTTTTCTCTTGCCTAAAAATGTTTTGTTGGTGGTTACAAACGAACACGAATGACAAAGACCCTGAGTCACTAAGGTTTTGATTGTCGTGCATGTAATTTGAGTTTAGATTTGTTGTCTAAACATTATGATTTTTACATAACAAAGTTAGGAAAGTTTTGAACTTTTTTGAAAAAAGTATCTCAAAAAACGTAAGATAATGCATGTTTTGTGCTCTGTGAAAAGTTTTAAGCTTTTGAAAGCAAACCCTTTATGCAAAGTCAAATTTTAGAAAACCTTTCATATGAAAAAAAAATTCAAAAAACGTTTTACTTTCTTTGGGAAAATTTAAAGGTTTGCTCTGAAAGATCAAAAAAGCTAATCATTCATTTCCATACTTGAAAACTGTATGATCAGTTTTTTTGCACCGAATAAAAATTCTTTCTTGTAATAACAATGGCTAGGTCAAAGCAAGAGATTTATTTGGAAATCGATTACACCAATTTGTAAAATTGAATGAAGATTGAATAATTAGCAGTTTAAGCAAAATTATTGAATGAAATTGTATGATTGTCTTTTTAAATCTTTGGAGGCCCACTCAGGCTACCAATTCGAAATAAAATAAACCAATTGTTCTTATCGCAAAAATAAGTGAAGTGGAGAGGCTAGGCTATCTATTGCCAGCTTCAAACGATTCAATTCAAATGACACCAGAACTTTGGTTGATCGTCCTCCAAAGTTTCCCCTGGAGTGGTGTGGTATACAACAGCTCGTTGTGAGGTTTGCGGAAAATATAACACCAGGGATATAAATTTTTGTTCAAAACAGTTGAAAAATGGAAAAAAAACTTTGTATTCAGGTGTGTTTTGTATTTCTTGCACTGACAGAAATGGTTTCCGGTCGATTTAAATTGATTTTAAATCGATTTTAAATCGATCCAAATCGATTAACCATGTTCATTTTACGAACTTAAATGGATTTTAAATCGATTTAAATTGATCTTTTTGAAAATTTTAAATCGATTTAAGTGTCTAAAAAATCGATTCAAATCGATTTCGATGGATTTTCCGACTCACTAAAATCCATCCGAATCTCAACTAAATCCATCAGAGTCTCACTTAAATCCATTTTAAATCGATTTAAATCGATCTTTCTGAAAATTTTAAATCAATTTAAGTGTCTAAAAATCGATTTAAATCGACTTTGATGGATTTTCCGACACACTAAAATAGATTTTTTTTGCTAACAAGGCGAAAAAACCTGCCCTTCGAAAAATTGTTGGAAATTTATATTCTCGATTTTTAAATGTAAACACTCGTGCCAGATGTTATAGAATTCAATAAAATTATCCACATAAATCAGATTCAAGCACGAAAAAAGGCAATGAAATTATAGAAAATTGTTGTAAAATAGATTTTGCAAAATCCTATGTAACAAACAAGAAAAAGGTCAGAATAAATTAAAATTTGATCTCGTTAATATGCAATTATATCATAGAAAGACATCATAATGAATCAGATTTTGGGCAAAACTTATAAAAACGAATCAAGAAAAGGGTCCATTTAGATCAATTTTTGAACTCCAAATATGCAAGAAAAATCAAAGAATTTTATCGATATTTTGGTCTTTTTATTTGATCTTTTTTATGCTGCAATACGCTATGGATATAAAATGAAAAATGATAGGCAAAAAATAAAAGCAATCAAATTCCGAAACTGATAAATCTCAAATAAAAAAATCGATTTAAATCGATTTAAATCCGTTTTAATCCCCTTAAAATTAAAAACAAAATCAGACTGGAAAAAATGCATTTAAATCGATTTAAAACCGATTAAGATCAATTATTTTTAGCTGGGATTTAAGATCAATTTAAATCGATTCTAAATCGATCCAAATCAATATTCATCTTTTTGGTTTTATCTTCGTACTTTTTTCATACTAAAATCGATCTAAAATTAATCAACGTACTTTTTTCATACTAAAATCGATCTAAATTTAATCAACGTACTTTTTTCATACCAAAATCGATCCTCATCCATTTTTGTCAGTGCGGGTTCTTATCGCTAATTTTAGAAAACAATTCGTTCAAAAAAATTTTAGAAAACGTTTCATTCAAAAAAATTCAAAAAAGTTTTAGTGGAAGTTAGAAAACGTTTCATTCAAAAAAAATTCAAAAAACGCTTTATGTATAAATTTGCTCTAAAACTTGCAGATAATATAACTAGGAATGTAAAATAGGGATGTGCATTATTACTCATGTATTTAGTTTTGTTGTTAGTAAATATATATGGTTTGTTTATTTCAGAACCATGAAACTAACAAGACTTTTTTCAGTCTAATATATTCGATACAAAATGAATAGCCAGCTCCACCACGGGTTAAGTTAATTTATAGTCATATCTTATGTGATTTTTAAAAATCAGATTTCAATTTGTGATGTATTCGCAAAAAAAATGTTTTTTGTTTTAAGGAAAAAAAAAGATTTTCCAAAACTTAAGTTTCCGAATATCACCTAACAATAGAACGGTCAAAAGGAAAGCTCAAAATTAGATCAGATAAAATCAAATAAATCATTAGGAAACATCCAAAAGTTTTTTTTCCAATTTTTAAAATAAATAGAGCAAAAAGCCATAAATCAACTTGGCATTTTGGTGATCTTTTTTTTCTAATCTCAAGATTTATCTTAGAAGGAGAAAATTTTCACTCTATAAAAAGAAACCTACATTGCAAAAATTATGGCAATGCAGTTCCTGAGCTCAGTAAAAGTGATCAGCCACATCCGGCGTGTTACGGTTTGGAATGAACACTGATTATTGAAAAATGTTACCCTACTCACCCTCCCCCCGCATATAATGGCCTAAATCAAACACTGATCGCTACAACTAGTTGGCAGCTCTAAACCGACCTGTAATGGATCGAACTGATCAATGATTGCACAAAATTTTATTGATTGAAAGATTTTTTTTTTCAACATCGCTTTATTGAACCTAACTTCTCACATTTTTTCAAGTTTTTGTCGTCGCAATTTCCTTCTTCTTCTTACAAATTTACTTTTGTCATATATTTAATTTTCTAACCCCGATTGACAAAAACTTTTGTGGCTATTTACTAATTAATTATGATGGTGGCATCCCTGATGATGGAGGGACCAAATTTTGGAATTTTTAAAAGTTTTTTCAGCCAATCGGAATTGACTA
>NW_026970628.1:77318-135220 GCF_963678635.1 Symsagittifera roscoffensis | reverse complement strand
CAAATATTTATGCCGCTACTTACGAGTGGAGTGGAACCCCTAAAGACCCTCTATGCCAAAAAAAAAACAGTTAAATATTTCAGACAAAAGATCAAAATAAAACAGTCAAAAAAATCTGGGCATGACTAAGGCTGGATGGAGAGTTCAAAAACGACAAATCTACTGTAATAAAACGACAAATCAAGAAATACGACACTGTGCTAAAACAAACAGATTTTGATAGATAGAAACTTTTTTATAAAAAAAAATCATCAACAACTACTCAGCGTCTGAATTATTACATAGGTTTATTGAAAAGTTAAAAAATTTGCTAGCACAATTAACAAGTTGTTCTATAAAATTGGTACGATTACAAAAACTTTATCTTGGTGACTTTGTGCTAATAGCAAAATTTTTATCTTCTTTTAGAAAAAATAGAAGCAGAATGTACCTGACGAAGTTTTTAAAATAGTTGCCATTCCAACTGTAAACACTCCAAGTACAGTCTGATTAAATCTGAGAAGAAGAGTTCAACTGAAGGATTTAGGAAAAAGAACTTAATTTGATGTGAACGAGAGCAAAATATGACAAAGTTATGCATAATTGACTAAGAAGACCATTGATTTTTTATTGGATTTGTTCTCAGATATCATTTTGGAAAATTTCAGATATTTTTGTAAAGAGCAAATTACTCTGGACAGCGATTAGAGAGTTGCTCTGTTACAGATGGTTTTTAAACAAATTTAAGCAAATTTACTGATCAAGAGCGTCTGAAACAATAGCCAGTCAATCGAATGCTGTCAAACGGAAAACAAATTCCATTCCTTATTATGGCTTGAAAACTTTAATCGAAACAGGAGAATACACTCAAACAGAAAATCGACCAATGAAAAAAGTTCAAAGATGAAAGTATTTTATGAAGCATCCTTTAGCATGAGTATTTCGATGAATCTAAATGAAAAATTCTGTTTACCCTTTATCGAGAGTCTTGACTTTAACTGTGAAGGCCTGTGATTACAAAATTATACCCTAAATTCGAAGCAGAACAGTAAGGTAGTACTGTTTACTCAAAAACTGCAAAAAAAACAACTTAGGGGTGGTAGACAAATAAAATTGGCATCAATTAAAAGAAAGAAAAAAATATTAGATGAAGCTCGAAAAATAAAAACAATCCTTCGAAGTTAAAACAGCACAACGAGAAAAGGAGCAGAATTTTTTTTCTTAAACGTAAAACAAAATCTTCAGCTTGTTGCCAATTGAAGCAACTCATAGCTCACTGGGTTTTAAAAAAATGTTTATGCTGATAACGTTTGAAATTGTTTTTACCAAAAATGGAACTGTCAATTCACCTAATGGATAATACGAATATGAAATCACTTTTTCGTTGACCTGAAAAAAAACATTTACCAGGAAAACTGAAGCAAAAAACTCAGGCGATTGAAGCTGATTTGAGCTCAACAAAACTGGTTAAACTGTGCAAGATTCACGCTTCCTCGTGATCAAAACTTGCAGTCTCTTTACTCTGGGTTTGCCATATCTGCCAATGACTCAAATCTGAAACCTTTAATTTGAAAGAAAGATCAACAGCAAAGGAGCCAAGGAGTCATACAGACACTCTTATGAAGATTTCTTCTTTCTAGCTGAAGATGCTCTGCAGTACTAAAAGCTTCAAAAGCTAAAATTCATGTTGAAAAATGGAAAGTGACGGATCTTGTGCTTTCTGCCATTGAATCGGTTGCCTAAGAACTCTAGCGAGTGTTTTATCAAAAATAAATTTTAAATTTTTTTGGAAGCATGCTGGGAAAAAATTGACTTAATCTTTTTCTGATCAAAAAATTGAAATATAGAACAGACTGATTTGAGAAGGAAAGGTTAGCAATAGCAAGTAAAACAACTATTCTCTTCTTCATCACGGTGTCACCGTTGGGATTGTTGCATTGTGGGCTTGGAATCACTCTGGATGTCTACCAGCTGATTCTTATTTTGTGCTTTGATATCACTAGCACACATTGTGCTGATCGTGATTTCTTGACCGTAATTTATTAACAACTCTATTCCACTCGAGCTTCATTTCTCAAAAGTGGAAAGTTTTATTTGGTGTTTACGCTTATGCAACTTTAACTACATCAGACCGCAAAGTCCTGAATAACGTTTTTCCAATTACTGCAAATTAAAATGGATCAAACCTAGTTGTAAGAACTTTTCAGATTTTTATACCTTTAAATACAAGTTTATCTGAGTGTTTGCAGCCGACAAGTTCCATCTCACGAACTTTTTTTATGATCGTGAACGCTTCAAATCCGGTCTTTCCTGGGACACATTGAATTGTTTTATGCAACAGAAGAAATAGTTTAAACTGTATCCAGTATCTCGGTCTTCGTCTTTGGCAGTGGGTAAGCCGATAATTACAAAAGATTGAACGAGAACTTTTATCAAGTGACTAATTTGATGACAAAAAATCCCAAGTCTCAAGCTCTACTAAGTTCGGCTCATTTTTCATGACTTTTCCAAATTTCATTTTTAATATACTTTTTAAGTGTCATGCTTCTGACATCGGAAACATAAACGATCAAACTTTGAAAGATTTTAACCCACAAGCTTTCTCATTATTTAAAAAAAAAACATTTTTGTTTTTTTATTTGTATATTAATTTTTTTGTAAAATGAATACTCTCTAAATAATACATTTTTTTGGTCCTATTTTTATGCTATTTATAAACCCTGAAATACTAGTATAAATCATTTTAGTAGGACGGCGGCAAAAGAACAAATAGCTTCCCTAAGTGGAATTACCATTTTTTGTTTTAGCGCACAAATTAGAATCAAAAACGAGAAACTGAAAAAATAGTGATAATTAAATGGTCTTAGCTAACTCAGTTAAGGTTCTATTTGTAAGGAAAATTGATATCGGGGCCATTTTATCCCTCAAGACTTCTACATAATTGTTTTGCAAAGATGGTCATTCTAGTCTGAGGACATCGTGAATCCACGATTGATCTAAAGTATACAGTTCCGGGGGTTCATAAACGTAAGAACATATATGGAATAATCGTGGAGTTCAGGCCAGCATCAAGCTTACAGATTATTAAAGTTCTGTACAGTGAGAAAATTTCTAGAAAAAAAAATATCTCAGTGTATAGAATTATCTCAGGTTTTCGGGTCATATTGCGCCTTTGATTTGAGGGGGAATGGAGGCTTTCTGGCTGTTTGAGTAGTTGGCCTTTGGACTGGACAATGATGATTGGCGCTTCAAGATTCAACTGGAGCGTGTAATCAGTGATAGAGACGTCCCATAATTAGACTTCTGTGACAAACTCAGTCCTCTGGTCTTAACTCATCACAAATCAATTAATCTCGTTCTTATTCCATTTTTCTCTCATTAATCGACCAGCCATCTGAAACAGGTTGGTTATTTTTAGCATCCTTCTTTATTTTTTTTTCGTGGCCATTTACAACATTGTTTGTGCATGAAAAGAAATAAGTAAGGAAAAAACTAGTTGGGAATTTCAAAATTGGTTTGGGGATTTAAATGAAGTTAGTTAAGATGCATAAAATAACTTTTCTCACAAATGTTCACTATCGGGGACAATTCTGTTCAACTTTGTTGCAAAAAACAAGAGACCTAATTCCTCTCCCCATCCGTGAGCTACTATTAGGGATATTTTTTCATATTTCAAAGAAAAAATCAAAAATTAATTGATGTTCTTTGAGGTAGATATATTCAGTAAAAAGCAAAAAATCAATTGGAACATTTGGTAGCTATGTTTCAAGATATATCAGCCATTATAGGTAAGAACTATTGGTAATGAATACAATTTCGCCATGATCACAATTCAACCAACAACTACACGACATTACCAGAAACCAAAAATAATTATGGTTAACAAGAAATCAACAGTTGAGTGATACACATTGAACACTCCTTCATATTCCTCACTTTTATCCGTTAGGATACAATCATTTTTTCCAAGAAACCGAGAAACATAGGTTTCGAAAGATTTAGTCATAGAGTTTCTATCCTAGCATTTCATACTTAAAAAAATTCAATAAAAAATTCACCAGATAAAACACTCCCCAGAATAAAATGATAAGCAATGTTTATTTTTTTGGGACAATTGTGAAACTTTGAAATTTTCGCTAATTCGATTGTATAGCGAATGTCCACAAAAATCTGGATTGGCGCGGTTTGTTAAAATCCCAAACCATTGAGTAATTGTCTCAGCCAACTTTCTTTTAAAGATAACTGGGTGCTAAATGTGCTTCCTTGCTGAACGTGCAACAGATCGCTGTAATTCACAACAAAGCAAACAAAAACGGAAGTCGAAATTTGGTCATTGACATCGTTTCCCCACATAGCATCTGAATAACCAGTAAGAATAATATGGTTTCGTAATGAAGCTGAATAGCACAAACCACTAAAACAAAAACCACTCAAATACCTGAGGCCTCGCTTCAAAGATCACCAATGTTTTCTCTGGGTTTTCACATGAACTGACTCAATAATTTAACAATAATTGACAAATCTGGTCTTAAGCCATTCATCAATCAGTTCAACGAGCCCACTGCTTGCTGATAACTAGACTGTATCTTCTGTCTCACTTTCATCAAGCCTTTTTAGCTTGGTTTCCGTCGGTGTGGCAACATCGTTGCAATTTTCCATTCCGAGCTTGCTGACCACCCTGATAGCCCAACTCCTCTGACTTGAGGAGTTTTAAAACATTATCGTCTGAATTTCTCTTCACCTTAAAACTCACTTGTTTCCTACAACGTTCTTCCTACTCTCTCTAGGAATTAATTGCCTCGTCTTCCTTCTCTTTTCCAGTACAGGTTTCTCATGTACCACAGGTGTCGTGGTATTTCTTCATCGTCTGGTACAACTTCTTGCATGCTCTTTTTCTGTTGGTAAGAAGATTTTTCTCCTCCTACTGACAAACCAGTAAAAACGAAACTACCGATGAATTTTGACTCTCCATGAAGATGAAATCTCGACTGACAACCATGCATCTGGTGGTGGTGTCAAAAAATTTGTATCCTTTCTTGTGATCGTGATAACCAGCAAACACACACTTCTTCGACTTCGCGTATAACTTTTTCTCTATCTCTTTCGTAACAAAAACGATCGCAAACGGTATCATTAATTTTGCGGTCTGCAGTATTATTCGATGATCTTTTCTACTAACTCATCTTGTCCTGGTGGGTGAGGAAATTTTGTATGCCAATATATTCGCTGTTCACTCTGATACTTCTCCACCTGTTTTGAACGGTGCACTTCTACAATTTCGTCTCTCAGGACCTTCAGTCATTTTTAGGTCTGAATCTCTCAAATTACAGACTTCTTGAACCCGTCTGTGACCCCAATCTTGTGACTCAAGAAATCACCTGCGTCGACGATGAAGCCTACAAAAAACAAGGAACCATAGAATGAATCTGTAACCATTGGTCCTCCTACATCACTGCGCACAACTTGAAGTAATTCAGACGATTGGTAACTGATTTCAAAGAACGATATTCATTGACCCATATTCATCACTGCGCACAACTTGAAATAATCCCGTCGATTGGGTAACTGACTTCGAAGAACGGTGTATTGTGTTCTTTTGCATCGCACAGCTCTCACAATGGAACTTCTGGTACTGAACAGCTTCTAGTCCGAGAACTGCCTCACTGCTTGCGGTCTTCTTCATTGACTGAACATTCCCGTGGCCAGAGCGTCCATTCCTCAACTTCACTGACTTCTTCAAAGGAGCAATTTGCGATGTTTCAGACATTGCGATTTCGATACTCAATCCCTCCAACTTGTTGTCCGCTTTCCGACAAGTTTGCTCTCTTTCATAAATGTTCACTGCTTTCCACTGAACAAAATCTGTGCTCATTGATGGAACACTCAGCAAAGTTTTAACGAGATCTGGTACGTAAAGAAAATAGTGTCGCCGTACAATTGGTTTTTCTCCAATTTTCAGTTTGACTAACATAATGCCACAACCATATACTCGAATAACGGCGTCGTGACCTCCTTTGAATGCTCGCAAGAAATCCTTCTTTTTGTATTTTTCGATACGGTCCAAGTTCGTATCCAATGCCTAAATGCTCCTGAATCAAGGATCCAACAACTCTCTCTAAACTTGCTATGCATTGTCGAACACTTGAGTGTTATCTCTTCCCCCTCAAGAGCAAATGTGACTGCATTTTTGAATGTCCTCTTTTCGCTTGACTGTTCATCCAGCAATTCCTTGCAGTTCCTTGATTAAAAGGTTTCCCCTCTACTAAAAAACCGCTAAAATTGAAACTATTATCAAAAAATTGACTCTCCATGAAGTTGACATCTCCACTGACAACCATGCTTCTGTGATGGATAACTGACTTCGAAGAACGGTGTCCATTGGTGCACAGACATCATTGCGCACAACTTGAAGTAATTACGTCGATTGGATAACTGACCTTGGAGAACGGTGTCCATTGGTCCACATACATCACTGCGCACAACTTGAAGATGGTGTCAAATAGTTTGTATCGTTTCTTGTGATCATGATAACCAGCAAACACACACTTCTTCGACTTCATGTATAACTTCTCCTCTTTCTTTTTCGAAACAAGAACTATCGCCAACGGTATCATTAAATTTGCGGTCTGCAGTATTACTCGTTGGCACCCTCATCAATTGGATAACTGACTTCGAAGAACGGTGTCCATTGGTCCACATGCATCACTGCGCACAACTAGAAGTAATTCCGTCGATTGGATAACTGACTTCAAAGAACGGTGTCTTGTGTTCTTTTGCATCGCACAACTCTCAGATTGGAACTTCTGATAATGAACAGCTTCTACTCCGAGAGCTGCCTCACTGCTTGCGGCCCTCTTCATTGACGGAACTTTGCCGTGGCCAAAGCGTCCATTAATCACTTTCACTGAACTCTCCAAAGTAGCAATTTTGCGATGCTTTACTCTCTCCCACAGGTTGTCAGATTTCCGACAAATTAGTTCTTCTTAATAAATATTCACTTTTTTCCACTGAACAAAAACTGTGCTCTTTGACAGAACACTCAGCAAACTTTCAAAAAAATCTGGTACATAAAGAAAATTGTGTGGCCGTACAATTAGTATTTCTCCATTATCCAGTTTGACTGCATATTGCCACAGCCGTACGCTCCAATAACGGCGTCGTCGCCCCATTTGAATGCTCGCAAAACGTTTTTTTTTGTGTGTTTTTCGATACGGTCCAAGTTCGGATCATATGCTTAAATGCTCCTGAATCAAGGATCCAACAACTCTCTAATCTTGCTAAGTCTTGTCGAACACTTGAGCGCTATCTCTTCCTCCTCAAAGGCAACTGCGGTTGCATTGTTTGACTGTCCTCTTTTCGCTTGACTGATCGTCCAGCAATTCCTTGCCTTGTGGCCAATCTTTCATGCAGTTGATGCGATTCATCTTCCACTGAACTTTGTCAACGCTGCTCTGGCATCTAGAATATTACTGCTTTCTTCTTTCCTCTCTGCTGCTCCTCACCCATCTTCTCCTCACCCATCACGTTCAACGAGACAATCAACGACTGAGAATCTCATGCTGGAAGCTTCCAATCAACTCCTCGTGCAAAATCATGAGGTCATTGACATGCTGTAGAACGTCTCCTCCTATCTCCAAGTTGAGCTAGCTAAACATCTCGCTCAGTCTACACTTCTGCGACAAAAATTCTACCAAACTGACCTGACATTGCGTCCCAAGCTGCCTTGGACGTTTCTGTTCAGCTCACGTGTTTTCTCTGCGAAGCTACAACAGCTAAACAAACTGTTGTAAAGGCCTTCCTGTTCTCACGCTGCCATGTTGAAACTGCAATGGCATCTTCATTTGCGCGATCGTTCCATCCAATTAATCGAGCAAAATTTTAGCTTTGGAAAGTCGAACCCTCAAAATGTTACCGCTTGTCACTGAAAAAAAAGCAAACAAGACCCAACTAACTGATTTAAACCAACATAGAAATATTTAAAAAACAACAAGAGTTCTCATCATGAACGCTGTCAGCGCCTATTACCTTTTGATCATTAAAAGTAGTTCGTCATGATCTCAATTAAATCCACAGCCACACGACATTACTCTGAAACCAGAAACAATTATAACTTCATAATTAAAAAGGAGTCAACATTTCAATCCCATAAGTTCAACAACAAATTTTTATGCACAGTCATTTGATTTCAGGTATCTTTACTAAAAATTGCTCTCGAAAAAGTGATAAAAAATTTTCCCAGCCAAATTAAAAGAACAACAATGAGCAACAGAGAACAATTTTGCAATCAATTACTTTTTTTCTAGTAGAGTAATTCGAAGCGTTCAAAAATAGAGAACAAATCATTTTATCTTTTGTTCTTAGATTGTTCATGTTTTTAAGAGGTCAAGTCACTATGGTTCATTAATTTTGCGTCGGCAGGTTTTTCTATTTGAGAAAATAAAAGAAAAATTGAACTATTTCCCCCTTTTTTCTAGATAGTTAGTAAGCTAGATTACTTCAATCGCCTTGTAACTTTCCATTCTTCAATGCACTAAATTATTTTACTGTTTCGCGATTCTTGATTTAAAAAACAAAATGTCTGAGAGGAAATCAAAGTTTTGCATCAAATGATTACATTTTGAGGTCTTTAGAATTTTTTCCTTTTTAGTTTTTTGGTTAAAACAAAAAAGAATCATTTTTAAGAGTTGTAGTGAGGACTCTTATATGGGTTTTGGTAAACGTGTTTTTTTGCGTTTTTAGTGAAGGGAAGAAGACTTGAAAAACGTTAAAAAATACAGAAAGGCACTCATGCGTATAAGTGCTTGGATGAACGCACTTAGGTATTTGTGCAATTTCTAAACTTAATTCAAGATCACCTTCTAAAAGGTAAGTAAAATGCGCTTTCCAAATACAATTGCGCTAAAAATGAGGAGAAATTCTTGTTTTCGAATGTGGAATTTATTATACACCTTTACTGGTGAAAAATCAACTCCTTGCCCCAGTTTTTTCTTTAAAATTAACTGTTATAGTTTGTTTTTGAAAATCAAACGTTTTTATGCTATAAGAGATGCAGTTTAATTTCAAGTTTTTTTCTCTGTTTCCTTGCTTTCAGTGACTCTGTTACAACTTACTGATGGTCATGTTCTTTCACAGCCACAACCTTTGTTAACTGATACAAAAATAGTGGTTTAAAAAACTAGCTCAGAAAAATTTGGAAAAGGGGAAAACGGAAAATTGACATCTTACTAAAAATCATTATTTTCACGAAGCTTCAACTTTCCCATTTTCTTGTGTCCAGATGGGGCTAAAAACTTTGAAAAATTGTAAATTCTTTTGGCTTGTTCTTTAAAGTTTTGAAAATCCGTTAGTTTTTTAGTTTGTTAATAGGTTTGTTGTTGTTTAATATAGAGCTAAATTTACTTTTGCTACCCTATTTGGTTACCTTGGCCAATTAAAAAGTCTCAGTAAATTTCCTCTACAAGCGTGTTTTGCATTGTTTCTCCTGTGGCAGATAATTATCTTATTTTAAAATCTTCGAAAAAACAGAGTGTGAAAATGGTTCTTTAAATTTAATTTAATTTGTTAAGAAACATTTGCCATGAGAAAGACATCATCTGGAAGTGTTAAAGAAGTTTGCTTGGTGCTGGCAACTCTGCTTCTAGCAAACACCAGCAGCAATTCGTTGAGGATTCCTGATTTTGACCGTATTAAGTTTGAAAGGTGAGACTTATGTATCTGACAAAACATGAAACTCTTAAGCAATCAATGTTTAACCCAGTCGTTTTTAATCTAGTTGCCTTAAAAAACAATAATCTTGAAAAATTGAAAGTTGATTGAAATGTCATCAAACTGTTTTAAGTGAAGTTGGTGCTCAAACACAAGAAAATTTTTTGGCATATCTGCTGATTATCTTTTTGTTTGGATATTTAAAACTATTTAGTTTTAGGCGAGGATCTAATGCTTTCCTTAACGGTCATCCTGTGATGAAAGTAATTTGGGAAGCACATACAAACTTCCGAGCCAAAGCTGGCCTGCAACCAATTTCTTACGACAATGGCTTGGGTGAATGAGAGTTTGATTATTATTTACTTTTTTTTTCCTGGCTTACTTTAATGTTAAATCAAAGAAACAAGAGCAAAAAACTTTCCTTAAATTTTGATTAAATTGCAAAAAGCTACGTTCTTACCGGTTGTTAACCGGATCGATTGGTCAATAGAAGTCATTATGATTTTTTTCAAGAAGTATTCACAACATTTGTTCACGCTCAATTTTTTTTGGCTGTTTGAATTTTGATTTGTACGATTATGTAGCTCAATTATGTTGCTTTAGGGAAGGCAAATTCCCTTTTTTGAATAGAAGAGTTTATTTTTGAAATGTCCCGTCAAAGCAAAGCTTTTACCTAATAATCCAGTTTTTTCAAATTGGTTTATGTTATCAAAAAATCAATCACAATTTTTTTCTTCAAAATCAAAGAGTTTTTATGGCAATATGGCTTTTCTGTGAAATTGGGAAATCGAATTTTCCTGGTTTTATTGACTTTTGTCCGACTGTCGGTGAGTTTTGTTTCTTGTAAGAGTTTTTAGTCATTCAAAAACTGCTAGCTGCCTGATTAACTTATGTCCTAGAAAAACTATTGAATCAGAAGTTAATGTAACAAAAGATCTTTTTCGGTCGGATAAAAGACAGCATTCTCATTTATATTTTGACTGAAAAATAAAACTTTTTTTTAAAATTAATAATTAATCAAAAAGCGTTTTTCTCAGTATAGCTCACAAGTCAGTTTTAGAAACACATTTTTCACTCAGTCTGCAGGAAGCTATAGTTTTACAACGCTGAAATGTGTTACAACCATTGAAATGTTTTATATTCGAGCAAAAAGAGTAATTAAAATTGTTTATATAGCAGTTGAGGCCAACATGGAAGCTGGGTTCATCATGATAGAGAACCACCTTTCCTGCAGCTGGAACTTCAAGCATTCAGACGTTTTCATCGTATCGCCAAAATCCCAAATACAAGGTTTTTATAACAATTTATCAGAAATTTGCGTTCATGTAAGCGTCCAAAAAATACAAAAGTATATAGCTAAGCTTAATGATATCAGATTGATTTGATTGATTGAAGTAGTTATTCGCAGCAAAACTGCATAAAACAACGGAAAAAAAACATTAGTTTATGAAAGCGGTAAAACTTTTGCTGATCACTTTTTTAATCAAATTAATGAACAAAAGATACTTGGATAATGGAATAAAAGGAATAGCTAAACTTATATTGAACTTCTAAAACATTTTAGTTTATATTCTTTAAATATTTCAATTAAAAAAATAAACTAAAAATAGGTGAATGTTTCATATGTCTTTTTAAGAGACCTGGTACAAATTCTCTTAGGGGTAAACACGGCGGAAGTAAAAGGTTACAGAATACGCGATGTATCCATCCAAGATGTCGAAAAAGTGATGATGGGGTGGTATGAAACAAAAAATACGTACCAGTTTCCAGGAGGTAATCAATCGTTTGAGTCCTGCAGTAACGAATCATCAGTAAAAGATTATGGTTTGTTCACTCAGGTATATTATTTTTCTAGAGTATATCGTTTTTATCATGATATGATTGTTAAGATTGTTTTTTCAAAAATTTGATGAAAATAATTATTAATTAATATTAAAGTTTTAAATAGTTATTACTTACTTGTCAAGATAAAAACTACGTCTGGTTTGTGGGCATTTAGAAGAAACGCGAAATGCTTAGACATGGTTCATAGAACTTTATCGATCCTCTACTACCACAGAAATCACAAAAAATACTGCCCTGTTAGCAGTGACCGAATAAGTCTTGACTTAAAAATCTGTTAATAAGAAAAATAAACTCCGATCCCACTGCCTAGTGTCAGATTTAAAATTCACGGAGATGTGCACAGGAGACGGTAAAGAGATTAATGAACTATTACGCTTCATGAGATACAGCGAGTATGCAGATAATTTATCTTTATCGTTAATTAGAGAAGGAGGGCCTAAGATACGAAAAAGTTATGGCAACATCTTGATCACTGTATTGCACTTATAGAAGAAATGTTCAAATGACAGCTGAAAACGACGTTCAGCGGTTCGTAATCCCGGTGAAAAAACCAGAATGAGTGGTAAGATATAAGGTTTGCCTTATCGGTATGTCCAATAATAATTCGATTTGTGACAAATACGCAATCATATGTCAACATACTGGATTAAAATCTCTGGAAATTACAACCTCACATCGATGCCCTGCTTGAGATCAGCTTGAAGTAGATTGACAAAAATTGAGATAAACTCAAAATAAAATCAGTGAAATATCTATGACAGTGTAAAAAAAATAGAGCACATTTTTAAGGAGAACACAATACAACCTATGATAACAGAAAAAAAACATAAGAAATAGTAGTATATGTTTGATGCGATCAGGGGGTTGGTGAGTGACCCCCATGTTTTAAGATAGGGAATAGATCATCCGGTCACCCAGCTATGTATTAAGATAGTGTATAGAGTCTACAATGTATAAGGATAGGAAATACCAATGGTAAGGTTTTATGGTTTGTGTGATGGTAAGATAATGGTAACAAAAACGAAAATTTTTTAGATTTTGTGTAGAAGTGTCTAGTTTTTTCGCAAAAAATTTGGCGCGCGTTGTCTAATTGTTAAATATTACTGGTTAATTACGTGTAGATTGTGTGAGGAAGGTCTTTTACTTAGGTTTTTGGTACATGGTAAGTTTCAGATGGTAAGATGGTAAGCCTTAAAAAAATTTAGGCACCAGAGTTTTTTGGAGCTCGATTTTGCCAAGACTTGCGTTTCTTAGCTAACGTCTACGATTTGTGATATGTAAGGGCTATCTTGTCTTACCAAAATTTGGTCTGGTAAGTTTCAGAAGGTAAGTTTCAAAAACAGTTTTTGAAAATTTTTTAAGTTTTACTTGCAAATACATTTTTATCTTGAAAAAAAAATTTTGTATTAAAAAATCGAAAAAAAAATTTTGGATGGTAAGTTTCCGATGG
Source organism: Symsagittifera roscoffensis (assembly GCF_963678635.1). Lineage (NCBI taxonomy): Eukaryota > Metazoa > Xenacoelomorpha > Acoela > Convolutidae > Symsagittifera > Symsagittifera roscoffensis. Next base: position 122,241 of record NW_026970628.1, on the reverse strand, counting down.
TAAGTTTTGATAAAAATTAAGTTTCGATATAGAATATGGGATCATAAACTAGTATATCACAGAATATTTTTTTCTCAAAAGAATCTTTTAAATTCTTTATACTTACATTCCCTCAGATTATCTGAGGAAAATTGTCAAAAGGGGATTATCTTTGACAGGTAATTATTCCGCTCCACGAGATATCAGGGGAACCTTGACAGCTCCTCACGGTTGATTACTTTTTTATCCCACTTAATCTTTTTTCCCCAGGTAATCTGGAGAACGGATGACAGGTTCATGATACTTATTAACTTTATACCTTATTTTATCTTTTTTCACATAATTATCCCTTGATCATATGACAGATGCATATTAGCAGTTCCCCACAGAGTTAATGAAGCGCGACTTACTTTCTTGAGAGATTAAAACCTTAATTTTTCATAAAAAAATTGAAATACATCCATCAAAATTGCATGAACTTTTCATTGGAACTAAGATAAAATTATGGAAAAATTTTTAAGTTTCGACCAATCAGATGTTTTTATTCTGTTCTTATTTTTCCCTCAACTGGTTTATTGATTCTGTCATACTTCTTGCTACGATTCATTTCAGTTCTCTTTTATCACTTTCTCTTTAATCTTTAAAAAATTCTTTGAAATTTCCAAATTTTCCAAAAAATTATCATCCAAATTTGTCAATTGCTTTGCCACAGTAAAAGTTTACACTGAGTAAAATGTATTATCATTATTTTTTGTGTCTGATTTTTTTGTATAAAAATTTTTTCATCTTTCTCAGAGTGAATTTTTAAAAAAGTTATACAATTTACTAGAAGTTGGTTACAATTTTCGTATATTTATCTACTCTATCGTTACTTCTTTCAATTGGGGGACTACAACATCCATATTCTATCATCATTCTCCGTATTTCATCAGACGATTAGTTGCTAAGATGCTTTTCGTAAAAAAAAGTAAGGAATTTAAAGAGTCAAATTACATAAATTATCAAACAATTCACTACATCGTATATTAAAATGACTGCAAAAATTTACACTTACAAATAAAAAAAATGCACTTTTACATAAAATTACTGATAAAATTTAAAACATGCACATCATGAACACTATTGAATTTCTTCTGGAAGAATTTAAAAATAAGAAATGCTGGATAAAATGTGTAAAATCCACACAAATTATCAGTCTTTTGTAGCTTTCGACGAACCATTCGTCGAAACTTTTTTTTGTCAAAAAGGGTTAAGTTGATCTCTTTTTTCCCAAAGAATCAGCAAAGTAGTAGCTTTTATCCAGTCGAGCAATCAAGATCCAGTGTTCTCCTCTATCATTGCTTGGGGCTGAGTTAATAATTGCGAAAGAATTTTTTTTTAGTTGAGGTACTGTATCAGAAGGGTATGATCCTACGTACTTGAACCTGAGCTCTGGAATTCTTTCAATAATTTGCAAAAGTGAAAAATTATCCATCTTTGCAATTGTAGGCCGATTTACAGCTAAAAAGAAATTGATGGTTTGATAGTGTTTTTTAGGATAAAAAAGAAAGAATAATGACTTACACAAATTTTGGAATTGAATCAACCAAAAGTCCCGTACACAAGCCTTATGTAGTGGGCAAAGCTTATTGAACACTGTTTTACAGTCTAGGTTGAAGAAGTGTCTCGGGTTTTCAACTAAACAGCATTCCTTCTCTTTTTTTTCTGGAGCTTTAGGTCTGAAGAAAAACAAAATAGATAGTACAGAGGTAATAACAAATAAAAGTCCCAAAAAAGTTACAATATCTTTATAGGAACCTGAAATCTCAAAAAAATTAAAAATTTTTAGCGACTGTTCCGAATTTGAGAAATTGGAAAAACATTTCTAATCTCAAGCTATCTTCACTAAGTTCTGGATAATGCAACTGTTAAGCTGCATCCTGTAGTGAAGTCAAGTCGAAAACTAGAACATGGTGATTTTGAAAATTTTCCAAAGGAAGAGCTGGAAAGTCTTCTTTAAACTCCATTGCTTTCATTGTTGTAACATTGGGACGACAAAGAGAAGTTGTATCTAATGAAATAAATGCTCTTTCGCCCCGAATAATTCTAAGCTCTCTCAAAGGAAATTGTTGATAATTGAAAGAATTTTCACGAAAAGATCCCGCAACAGCCGAATTTGTATTCATTGCAACAGCTATCCTTCTAATTGGGGCATTATTGAAAACCTTTTCCTGAATAAACTGGTTTTGACGAGATGGAATGGTAAAGTTTCTTGCTATAGTTTCCAAGTAATTGTAATGAGCAGGGTCCTTTTCCAGATTCTATTGCAAATATTGATGATTAGGTTCAGCTACTAAAATTTTTCTTGTAAACAGTGAACAATCAACAATTTTCAGACTAACATTTGGATTATCAGACAGCATGTAAAAATTAAGTTTAGCTCGAATTAGTTTAATTCGAACTTTGGTTTTTAGCAGTAATAATTTTTCACAAGTAAACAAGTCAAAGGCTAGCCTGCCATAAAGTGAAAAAGTTATCCCTGATCTTGACGAATTTGCTCTATCAGTGAACGGATACATATCAAATGCTTCCGGATATTCTTCGAAAATATACCCGGGACAAGCAAGTATTCCTTTATTACTCACTGTCGACGAATTGATTTCGTTCGATATTTGTGCTTTATGAGGATATAATCCATTGGCATTGTAAACCATTGTATTATTAAAAAAAACTTTACAATTGGAGAACATAGAATGTAGTGGATTGCTTACATAAGTTAAGTAAGTTTGTGGTTCCTCATCTGAATCTTCCTCCGATTTTGCTTTATGTTCTGTTTTTTTTTAAAGCTTCAAACAATCTTCCTTTAAATAAATGAAGCTTTAAACTGTGGTGGGTATCACGCATATCCAAATAAAGATTACGGTCCGTCTCAAATTCAAACTCAATACTGCTTTCATTTACTTCTTGTATGTATGATGAAACTATTGTTTCCAAAACTGGCACTTTATCAAAAATCTCAAAAGAAGAATTTGTAAAAGCTCCGTACCGAAGTTGACTACTTTGAATTACACGCATTTTATCTTTTCGAAAATGTCTTTGCAAGAGCGACTGATTTTTTAACTACTTTTTCGAGCAATGGCTCTTCTTGTTCTACGCTTGGATTTCTTTTTTCCACCTCCCACTGTTTTCGAACTGTTTTTGTTCCAGTAACTTTTGCAAATGTTTTGAGTTTTTTTCGTCCACTGACAAGTTCTCCAATCTCTGGAGCAGCAGTTTCAAATAAATCTGCTCCGATTCTTTTTGCAGCTGGGACTTTATATTATTTAATAAAGGGAATTGCAGTTCTCCCAAGAGTTTGTGCAAGAGCACCAAAACCACTTCCACACTGTCTTGCATGTCCACGAAAAATACGAAAATTAGCTGAATTTTGAGCAACCATTTCGTATGAAGTATAAATCAAAATGGTTATCCGAAATCTTGCGAAAAAATAGAACAACTCGTGTAATTCCTACGGACACAAAAAGAAATTTTTTCACCCGTAGTATCCCATAGTTCTGTTTTTATGCTGTGGAAAGAGTTTTTTTTTAAATTTTAAATTGTAGATTTGTGAAGGATTGATAATTCATATACTGTACTGTAGATATAATGTTTCCATTTTTTACTTTGAAAATGGAAGGAATACAACGCAGTAAAGGAGTTTTTGTATCACCTACTATATTATGTTCTATAAAATCACTAGAAAACATTAGGGAATGTATTTTTATAATGTCGTAAGAATACTGAGGATAGTATGGTCCTTTTTTTTCATTATAGCACCTGTCTGATTTTGTTCTAAATCACAACCAAAAATGTGACTCAAATCAGCACTTTGAATTATAAACACTGATTGATCCTTAGGTAAATGAATGATAATTTTTTGTGTAATCTTATCTACTGATACATAAATTCCGTTATATTCATATTTTTGTGCGCCTATACGTTTTCGAACTTTGTCATTCATGGCTACAACTATACCAACAAAACTTGGATACAATCCGGGGTCAATATGCATCGGTTGAACCTTTCTTTTTCCTCAGGACTTTCTCGTCCATCTATGAAAGTAAACTTTCCCTCTGTAACGTTTTAGTACAATGAAGGGTACGATCTTTCTGAAATAGCAACTTCCTATTCTCCTTCTAGATGGGTTTGTTCCGTTAAAAAAATTGTAAAGGAACTAAGACTATTATTCGGATAACAATTAGAAGAAGCATTAGAAACTAGCTCAAAAGTAAAAGAATCCATGACAACTGATCGATAGAAATTCATTTTAAAAAAGGACTTACCTTTAATCTGAACATTTTCTCAGCTCGATTTCATAAAATTTTACCAGAATTTCTTCTTTTTCGAGATCTTTGATATTGTATATAGGAGGTTTTTTTGTAGATGTTGCGGAAATTTCAAAAATTTCATCTGTAAACTGTGGCTTGTATCCTTTTCGGAACGGAAAATCATTTTTCGAAATTCTAACTCTATCACCAATTTTTAATTTTGGTTTGCTATCTTTCTTGAACAATTTTTTATACAAAAGTGATAAAAATCACTGTTTTTTACATCTCTGGGAGATTTTCCAATTGATCGATTTTTGCGACAGTTCAATGTAGAAACAAATTGCTTCAATTTGGGGAAAAATTTTTCACCATGATCTCCAATGCAACGATATATTATATGTTTTAAAGACTGAATTGCTCTCTCTGCCAATGCAGCTTTTGTTTCACTCATTGTTGAGTAAACTTCAATGTCTTTCTCCTTGCAATTTTTTTTTAAAATGTCCCCATATTCTGTTCCTTTATCAACCCAAAATTTTTCAGGAGTGTTGTTTCGAGAAATCATTTTTTTCTGAAAGATAGTAAAATGTCTTTGGCATATTTTGTTTTCATTTTTTGATTTCTGACAAATCTCGAAAAAATATCTACAGCAACTAATAAATACTTGACTCGCACACTTGACTCGCAATTGTTTTGACTAGCTAACTTGTCTACAAAAGCTAAGTCCATACACCAGATTTCATTGATATATTTAGAAAAAGCTTGAAGTCTTCGGAAACACCTGATTGATGTCCCAAATTTTGTATACGATGTCTTGGTTTGTAAAAAGTTTTCTACTTTCTTTTTTGATAAACCACTCGCTTTACTCAAGTTTTGAATAGAACCGTACGCAGCTCTGCCCCTAGAATACAAGCTGTTTAGTCTCACCTTTTCAGATTTTGAAAGGGATCCAAGTTTCTCTATCTTTTCTTTTGGCATTCTTGTTAAAAACAAATTTAGGAGGAAGTTGAGTTGCTTCCAAAATACTAAAGTAAATATCTGGAAAATGGGTGTTTTTTGCTTTAGTGCACACACAAAGTCTACAATAGAATCTTTTGGATCTCGATTTTCTAATATAATTTTGTCTGTCTGGCTGAGTTTGATTCTAGGAGAAATCAAAATTAAATGAATAATGTGCTGATTGTTGCTTCTTTTCAACCTCGCATTTACAGCACTGTAAATAGAATCAAAATTTTATGGTACAACCTCCTCTTTTTCTTGCTTTTGTTCCATTTTTGGTTTTCTTGGAAGTGTACTTTGTGATTGATAAACTGAGTACAGAATAAAACAAACTGTTCCATACTGTGTCAATCGTTTAAGGACAAAAGAGGTGATGATAGATATCAATTGTAACCCTTTAGTTGAGCTTAAAATAATTCTTCTTTTGTGTAGAGGAGTTCTTTTTTGTGTTAGTTCTGAAACTTTTTTTCGATTTTTTACTACGTATTCTTTCCGAAGATCTCGAAGCTCTATTCTTAATAGGTTTACTAAACACTCGCTCAGAAACTGAATGAAACTTTTTGAACAATTGAGAATGAAATGTTTTCGAAGCCTTAGGGAAACAATCAGGGAAAGTTGACAATGAAATTTAATCAAAGTTTGAAAATGGTAGTACATTAAGATTATTATACTTTACAATTTGTTGAAAAAACATCGAGTCCATGTTCCTTAGGCAAATGTTTTTCTTTCTGCACAGTGAAGAGTTTTTACTCGACGAAACAGGTAGTTGCTACACCTCCAATCATATTCTTCATCTTTGAATATCAAAAACTGAACATTAGGGCAAGCGTAGTCATCCAAATTAACAATCTTTTCTTCCAAAAATTCTGACAGAATCTTACATTTTTCATATCCTTTTGCAAAAAACTCCGTTTCTGTGGCTTCTAAGATTTTCAAGATTTTTTCAAGTTCAGTATATTTTTTGTAACCACTGCTCCAGTTGATTCCATGAAGATGATGTGTACACCAAAAAGATTGGGTTGTTGTTTGAATTTTTTGCGAGGAAGAAAGGAATATCCTACAGTTTGTCCATTCCTTTAAATTTCTAATCCTTTCACTATATTATTTTCAATACATTCAATATCCAAAACAACTAGCCTCATTCTGTTACCTGTTTTCTCTGGAGTTTTTTTGGTTAAACTGATTAACAATCAAACAATATTTATACTGATGAAGCAAATATTCTAACATATAAACAGAAAAATAATCCACTTACGTGACCAAGAAAGCATGAACTGGGGAGACTAGGTGCAACATAACAATACCCAGGTCTTTTTTTCGTAGTAGATTTCACAGATCTAGCAGATTCATGTAGAATTGCATGTAGTCCAAAAATTTGGGATTGCAAAAAATTAATCCATACAGGAATTTCCGTAACCAATAAGTCCTCCAAAAGGAAATTTTTGGTCCATTTCTTGTAAATTTATGTTCGGGTCAAAAACAACAGTAATTGAAATTCTTTTTGTATTTGATGAGAAATCTTGCTTAATAATCTCAAAAACTTTTAGAGTTTCATTCAATTTCTGTACGTATTTTCTACAGTGCATTCGTCAATAATGATGCAAGATTTTTTGAATGTCTCTACATAAGCTAGTAATGAAGGCAGCATATCGAGTAATTTATCATAATCTTCTCATTGTAGTTGAAAAGATTAATTATTTTTCCATTGATTTCCAGTTCTACGATATTCTACAAGTTCTATTTTTTTTGGTATCGGATCTGTATCCTATGTGAATTTTTCTTCTACCATTATGCAGAATCCAGTCGAAATGAGATATTTGTGAGTCTACATCCAAATTCTTCAACTTTGGTAATTTTTGTGATTTTTTTATTAGTGAATTTTTTTGGGACTTTTCTTCAAGAACAATCTGAAAAAGTCCCAATTTATTGTGAAGTTTTAAGATTAAATTTCTTGAAAAACAAATCTTCCAACTCATACTGTTCAACACCAACACTAAATGAAAAATGGTTTTGAGGATAAATAGTTAAATTTTAAGACAAAAAACATAAATAACACAATTTATTGTACATTGCAGTTCTGAACAAACATAAAATCTCCCAAAACTTGGGTCAGTTCTTTGAATTCGTTCAAAGTATAGTTGACATAGGCAACTTGTTTCATTGCTTCATTCTCTTTTGCGGTGAACAGTCAATTCTGAATGAAGGGAGGTTTGTTAACATTGTACTTCTTGATCGTGACACAAACTTGTCTTCTATTGTAAGTTGCTATGTCATACACTTTGTTGCAGTTGGCAAGCTCCTGATCCATAGTTGACTCCTTGTCAGAAGTGAGTTCCAATATAGAAACGAGTCCAAGGTTTTCAGCAACGTGAATAGCAGTATTTTTAATTGCCGAGATTGCTTCCACTTCTTTTTCACCAACACAGACTTGCTGTTTTTTTTTCGAGTTGTCTCAACTCATTTTTCTTGAATAGTTGAAAGCAGGGTTGAAAATAAATTTTCCCCTTGTGGGATTTTTGGGACCAAGCAAATCTCCCAATTCTTGTTCGATATTCTGAGAACCCAATATAATTGGGACTAGTGTCTTTTCTTGAGTACATTTTTCAATAGGAGAAAAGACTGATAAGATGAAGAGAAATGAGAGAAATGATTTTCAGATAAAATGAAATTTGAAGTAAGGAATATGAGTCATTCATTACCCATAAAAGGAAAAAGAAGTATAATTGGAACTTTTGAGTGAAGTTTCCAAATATGGAATTTTGTAGGTGTTAGTGTTCCTATATAAATCAACAATTCTCAGCCAAGCTCTTCCCAGTTATATGTCAAGCTCTTCCCAGCTTTTATTAAGATTATTGTCAAAAATCGCTAGTTATTTCCGTTTCCAGTGATTTTTACGAAAAGTAAATTGTAACCAATGATTTGTGTGTCTCTACCCACATATCTTACTGTTCTTTGGAAAATTAAAAGTTCCACATAATTCTGATTGGTTCATCTTTCGATCAAATTTTACAAAGATTGGGTAACTTTCCTTTTACATACCAAATCATCGATTGTCTTTACACTCTGTACAAATACAGATTTTATTCGAATGTTATTTCATCAATTGGCGAAGTTTTTAATCAACTAGACCGCGCTGTTCATCACAAATTGAAATGGAAAGGAGCAGAAAAAATTCCAAGTGTTGCAAAGAAAAGACTGTTTCGCAAAAAATTCAAACAGCACCATTCATGTTCTAACCAGAAACTAGCTTCCACACAAAGTATTGATTCAGATTTTCTAGAAAGAGTTCGTAAAGTACAAAACTCAAAATATGAACCTGATTTGATAAAAATAACTGACTGTTTTTTTTATGGTTTTGGATTTGTATTTTGTGATCATGTCAATTTTTCAAAAAAAAACTTATGATAATTCATCTATTTTCTCTCATAAGTTTACGAAATTGCCGAAAAAACTCACCGTTGTCAGAAAATTTGCGAAATTTTTTTCAAACATGTAAGGAAGATGTAGTATTTCTTTTGATTTTCAAGAAGTTGCAAAAAACGTTTCAATTTTTTTAACACGTTGTAAAAAGTGTATCATTTTTTTTTGATAAAATGCGAAATGTGTATCAATTTTTTTGACAGTATGCGAAAAGTGTTTCAATTTTTTGACAAGATGCAAAAAATGATTCACTTTTTTCCTACAAATGCAAAAAGTGTTTCACTTTTTTCGACAAAATGCGAAAAGTGTTTTACTTTTTTCGATATAATGCGAAAAGTGTTTCAACTTTTTGGACAAGATGCGAAAGGTGTTTCACTATTTTTAACATGATGCAAAAAGTGTTTCGTTTTTTTCCTACAAATGCGAAAAGTTTTTCTTTTTTTTCGACAAAATGTAAAAAGTGTTTTCCTTTTTTCGATAAAATGCGAAAATTGTTTCAATTTTTTCTACAAAGTGCGAAAAGTAATTGAGTTTTTTTTTGACATGATGCAAAAACTATCAGGTATTTTTCACTTGTCTTTCAATTCTCTAATGTTTTTCCGATTATGTGTGCAAAATTTATTCGAGTTTTTTAACATATGTGCGAGTTCGGAGCACTAAATTAAGTTTCAATTGTTTTTCAATGATTTACCTGAACCTCTCATCTATTCTCATAATTAAAATGAAATTGAAGAAATTAATTAATTACAGAAAACGAAGTCAATGCCAAACAACAAACGTCTACAAAAAGACTTAATCAAAGAGCTGTCGAGCAGCAAAAGAGTTTTGGAACTTCTCTATAGAACGCAGAAATGGACGAGGTTCCATTGCTGTTGGTTGATGTGGAGCTGGAGGCGCATTATTTCTGAGAACACCTAATCTTCATCTTTTGTGATGGCGTTTTCGGCTGATCTTGCTTCCTCCCACGGAAAGGGGAAGTCGTCGACTGGTTGAGCTACAAATGTTGAGCCAGGAATCTCGGGATAGTTCCTTACCACATGATCAGAAACTTCCTATATCATTTGCATTTTTCCAAGTTGGTTCTCTGTGATGGGAACTTGCATCATATGATGTTCGTTGAAATCCCTTCGCATCACTTCCACCATGTGCCAGACTTGAATTGGGATGTCCATTCAAGCCAGAAAAACTCCAGAGACTGTTTCTCGCACTTGAATTTGTACTAGATCAGGCGAAAATTCCACAGAGTACATGAAGTTGCTGTTTTGCACTGAGAAGATCATTTTGAGCAATAAGCTGAGTTAAAGAGTAAAAAAAAGAAAGAGCCGAGAAAGGGGTAGCCGACGGAAAACAAGTTGAAATTAGAGAGGAGGTAGTTGATGGTAGTTAATATGAAGAGGAGGTAGTTGATGGTAGTTAATATGAAAGTAAAATGATTTTTATTTAGGAGTTAGGGGTACCTTGAACTCGAATGTGTGGGTTTTACCATTCAGAATTGAATTTCCTTATTTGGATTGTAGTCGTGTCCAATCAGATTTCAGCTTCCTATTATGGCATTCTTGGATAAAAATCGGGTCCAATCGGAAACAAAGCTCCTTTTTTCACATTGTCGTTTCCAATAACAAAAACGTTCATTTTTGTTCTAGTTGTCGTATCCAATCAGAAGACCCTTTTAAGGACTTAAGGACAAACGATTACAAAATCAATTGCAAAAACAAACGACCTAAAGTTGTTTGCTGTTAAAAGAAGAAATATCGCCGGTATAAGTAACAAAAGAAAGAAAATTAATAAAACTAACATCTCTGCAATTTTTTCCACCAAGTTAATTGAATTTTTTGTATTTAATCAACGAAAAATTGCTGATTTTTGAGTAGATAGTCAACTTCTTTGATTTTTATGTAAATTTGGGAGGATAACTCAAAGTTGACGAATTTTTCAAAGCAAACCTCTGGAAATCTGATTCCAAACCAAATCAAGCAGGATTTTGATTAATTTCAAATTCTCGAGAATAAACAAATTTTCGTTCCTTGTGAGGTGTAATTCAGCTGTAAGTTTAAAAATTGATACGCAATTTTTGGATCAATAGTAAACTCTTTGATTGAGTAAGTTTCTCTGAAGAGACCTTTACTTAGTCGGATAACTCAAAAAAGACGTCGGATAACACAAAAAAGACGTCCAATAAATTATCAAAAAAGTAAAAAGCAATATCGATTTCATCAATAAGAAAATCAATTGGAATTTTTTCCTTTTTCTTGTAAAGTAAATTGAGGAAGCTCGAATGTTTTTTGATAGACATTTTTCAAATAATGATTAAGTTTTTTTTTAAATAATAAACAGTTCACTTTTAGAAAATGCTCAATTCTGATTGGTTGATTTCTAACAAACAGTGATGAATAAAAGAAAACTCAACTCCGATTGATTGATTTTCTCTAAGTAATTCCAATTTCTTTAGGTTAAAAGCAATCGCTCTATACTTTGTATAACTACTTGAAATTACTTTAAAATATTTTGAACAATTCAAAGTAAGTATAAATAATCTATTATATTTTTCTGACAATTTAAACCTCCCAATTTGATATGTACCAAGTAATAACAGCTTTACATTAATACTTAGTAGTTCTCCCATTTTTAGATGCAGTCGCTGAATAGAAACGAGAAAGTGCAGTGTGGGTGTTGTGGAAACTTGTATGTTAGAGCGCATGCAGCTCGACATCAGAAAAGATGTGCTAAAGGAGTTATTTCTTGTCCCGATTGCGAGTGTTCCACTTACAATAAGCAAGAAAAGAATAATCATGTGGCCAATAAAATGCTCCATCAACTTCCAAGCAATCAACGGTTTGTTCGTTTTGCGAGCAGGAGTTTCCGAGTTACTACTCTCTCCAACAGCATCGGAGAAAAGAACATGGGGCGAAACAACGGAAGCCAAGTGATACGGTGGCAGACTTAAACACGTTTGTGGAGGAGCAAGGGAATTATGAAGAGAAATTCAAAGTGGAGTTGAGTGCTTGTCAACAATTCCTGGTTGACGCTGAGATGGAGAATGGGAGGCATAAGGTATTTAACTTTCAAACGTCAAAGTTAGATACCAAAATTATCAACGAGAAGCTTGAAGAAGTCTTCAACAAGCTGGATTCCGATGCAAAAATCAATATTGCTCTTGGATTTGTTCTCCGTAATGTCGAAACGGGAGAATATTGGTAATATTATGCACACGAAAACAATACTTTGTTCGAAAAATTGCATTTACTGTTTACGAAAGCGGATTTGATTACAATCCAGGGAAAAGTTGAAAAGTTTGATATCGTGGAGCAATGCACCCAAGAGCGTCAGAACACAAAGTGGAGGTTCAAGTTGATCACAAATGTCACTATTTTTGCTGCACTACTGGAAAACATCCCAATGGGATGTCCAGACTCTGTCTTGCCTGAACCTTTCGTGAAAAAGCATTCGGATAAAGATAAACAACCATACAAAGATCATCTTTGTCTTTTCCGTGCGTTAAAATTGTAATTGCATGGTCATAGTAACCTCGATGCTCATACATGTCTGCTGTTTACAGAGTTTATATCAAAATCTGGATACGATCCGAAGAACTTTCGCGGAGTGTCAATCGATGATTTACCTCTTGTAGAGGGAGTAGTTGAACGAAACATACTCATTTACGATTTTGACATTCAAGAAGGAGAATATGTTGGAGAATTATTGAGGCGAACTATTGGAAAATTTGAAAAAACCGTGAAATTGCTGAGATTTAACAACCATATCATTCACACGAATGATATTGATTCCTTCTTCGTTGTTCCTTTCGATGTCCTAGCTGTGAATGTTTCTTCAACAGATCAGACAACTTCAACAGACATCTTCTAACGTGTAAAGATAGAGTGCGGCATATTTATCCCAAAAACGCGTACACACTACTGAAAACAATATTCGAGAATTTGGATGGCTTAAACATTCCCTACACTGAAGTTTTTTTTATAATAATAAACAGTTCACTTTTAGAAAATGCTGAATTCGGATTGGTTGATTTCTAACAAACAGTGATGAATAAAAGAAAACTCAACTCCGATTGATTGATTTTCTCTAAGTAATTCCAATTTCTTTAGGTTAAAAGCAATCGCTCTATACTTTGTATAACTACTTGAAATTACTTTAAAATATTTTGAACAATTCAAAGTAAGTATAAATAATCTTTTATATTTTTCTGACAATTTAAACCTCCCAATTTGATATGTACCAAGTAATAACAGCTTTACATTAATACTTAGTAGTTCTCCCATTTTTAGCTGCAGTCGCTGAATAGAAACGAGAAAGTGCAGTGTGGGTGTTGTGGAAACTTGTATGTTAGAGCGCATGCAGCTCGACATCAGAAAAGATGTGCTAAAGGAGTTATTTCTTGTCCCGATTGCGAGTGTTCCACTTACAATAAGCAAGAAAAGAATAATCATGTGGCCAATAAAATGCTCCATCAACTTCCAAGCAATCAACGGTTTGTTCGTTTTGCGAGCAGGAGTTTCTGAGTTACTACTCTCTCCAACAGCATCGGAGAAAAGAACATGGGGCGAAACAACGGAAGCCAAGTGATACGGTGGCAGACTTAAACAAGTTTGTGGAGGAGCAAGGGAATTATGAAGAGAAATTCAAAGTGGAGTTGAGTGCTTGTCAACAATTCCTGGTTGACGCTGAGATGGAGAATGGGAGGCATAAGGTATTTAACTTTCAAACGTCAAAGTTAGATACCAAAATTATCAACGAGAAGCTTGAAGAAGTCTTCAACAAGCTGGATTCCGATGCAAAAATCAATATTGCTCTTGGATTTGTTCTCCGTAATGTCGAAACGGGAGAATATTGGTAATATTATGCACACGAAAACAATACTTTGTTCGAAAAATTGCATTTACTGTTTACGAAAGCGGATTTGATTACAATCCAGGGAAAAGTTGAAAAGTTTGATATCGTGGAGCAATGCACCCAAGAGCGTCAGAACACAAAGTGGAGGTTCAAGTTGATCACAAATGTCACTATTTTTGCTGCACTACTGGAAAACATCCCAATGGGATGTCCAGACTCTGTCTTGCCTGAACCTTTCGTGAAAAAGCATTCAGTAAACTGTCTTTTATCGGATAAAGATAAACAACCATACAAAGATCATCTTTGTCTTTTCCGTGCGTTAAAATTGTAATTGCATGGTCATAGTAACCTCGATGCTCATACATGTCTGCTGTTTACAGAGTTTATATCAAAATCTGGATACGATCCGAAGAACTTTCGCGGAGTGTCAATCGATGATTTACCTCTTGTAGAGGGAGTAGTTGAACGAAACATACTCATTTACGATTTTGACATTCAAGAAGGAGAATATGTTGGAGAATTATTGAGGCGAACTATTGGAAAATTTGAAAAAACCGTGAAATTGCTGAGATTTAACAACCATATCATTCACACGAATGATATTGATTCCTTCTTCGTTGTTCCTTTCGATGTCCTAGCTGTGACTGTTTCTTCAACAGATCAGACAACTTCAACAGACATCTTCTAACGTTTAAAGATAGAGTGCGGCATATTTATCCCAAAAACGCGTACACACTACTGAAAACAATATTCGAGAATTTGGATGGCTTCAACATTCCCTACACTGAAGATCAGAAGTTGTTTAGTAATGTTGTAGTTTTTGACTTCGAATCGATTTGTGTTCCCACAGAAGAATTGAAAGCAACCAAAACAACTACTTGTAATGGAAAACATGTCCCTATTTCCATCTCAATATCTTCGAATCTGCAAGATGCTCCAATTTTCTTGTGTGAAAAAGATCCAGAATTTCTAACTATTGCTTTTGTTTCAAATTGGAACTTCTGGCTGAAAAAAGTAAACTATAAATGAGAACCAAATTTCAGAAATCAAAAACACTGTCAATTATCGAGTTAAAAATATCTTTAATAAGCTTAATGCTAGAACTTTAACTAAAAGATGAATGTGTTCAGGATAACGACAAAGATGACATGTCGACACAATTCTTAAGAATTCAAAAAAATCAGCTGTTTGATTTGAAACAGCTTTTAGAGCGCTATGTTAAAACTTTACTAGTGTTCGGTTTCAATAGCGGCATATACGATCTGAACCTTATCAAAACTTATTTGATTCCATACCTTATATGTCATAAAGAAATCGAACCAACAGTTATCAAAAAGCAAATAATTTCATATCATTCAAGTTTGGAGATGTTCATTTTCTGGACATAATGAAATTTCTTGGAGGTGCAACAACATTGGATTCGTTTCTGAAAGCCTATCAAGCAAGTGAAACCAAAGGTTTTTTCCCTTACGAACGGTTTGACAGTCCAGACAAGCTTGACTAAACGGAATTGCCTCCATTTGAAGCCTTTTTCAGCAAACTGAGAAATCACAACCCTCTCGAGAAAGATTTCAACGATTAACCAAAAACTGGTTACTGGAGGACTTGATCAACAAGTTACGTGTTCAATCAGTTCCACAAACAGGTTTTGAAAAGTATCTGGGAACAACTCAGCATGATTACTTTCAAAGACATCTTACCATGTTACAACAACAAAGATGTTGTTCCTACTCTTGAAGCTATGCAAAAAATGATAGAGTTTTACCATGATAAGGGAATTGAGGTGCTGAAACTAGGATGCACGCTTCTAAATCTTGCAAGTATCTGCATGCACAAGTCGACAATTTACAAATTTTACCCGTTTTATTGAAGGAGATAAGGATTTATGTGAGAAAATTAGAGAAGACATGACTGGTGGTCCATCAATAGTTTTTACGCGAAGAGCTGTTGTCGATCGAACTTATATTCGTAACTCGTCAAATTATTCATAAATATAAGACAATAGTTGGATTTGACGCTAGCCAATTATATCCATTCTCAATGTGTCGAGATATGCCAACCGGACTTTACACAAAATGGGAGTATGACTCTGAAACTGATCGTTTTAAAGCTAGAAATAACAGAAAAGAAATTTCGAGAACATGGTTATGTCCTTCTATCAAGAATTAAGACCAGAGTGTAAAATTCAGAGTTTTTACACAACCGGAAAGCAGAAGAAAATTGACTGTTTTCATGGTTAATGGTTACTGCTATCATTGTAAAACAGTATTTGAAGCTATGGGTTGCTACTATCATTTCTGCTCATACCATGAAACCCATCCATCGTTGTCAGAACAAGATATTGAAAGGGGAAATGAGAAGTGATAAATGGATGAGTTGAGACGAGAGTATATGAAAGAAAGAGGTTACAAAATTCAGGAAAAGTGGGAGTGTGAGTGGTGGGAGCATTTCAAAACAGACTCTTCAGTCAAGAATCATGTCAAGACAAATTTTACCAACAAAAGACCTCTGTCTACTGATTCTTTACTTGAAAAAAAACAACAGATCTCTTTTTGGTTATGTGCAATGCAATTTAATAGTTCCCGACGAGTTGAAGCCTACGTTTTTAAACTTTCCTCCAATACTCAATCTTATTGACGTCTCCCGAAACGATATTTGAGAATACATGAAAAACTATGCCGATGAAATCGATTTGCTGAAAAACCCACAACGAATGTTGATTTCCAGTTTTAAATTAAAAAATGGTACAATCATCACACCTCTTCTTAACTTCTATCTAATCCTTGACTTTAATGTACAAAAATGTATCGTTTTGTTGAGTACAAACCTAAGCAAGGTTTCAACAATCTTGTTCAACCTGTTGTTGATGCTCGACGAGAAGGAGGCGAGAATCCACATTCTGGAGTTGTTGCTGAGACGATGAAGCTTCTCGGTAAAAGCTCGTATGGTTATCAAATTATGGACAGATCCAGACACACGATAACCAAATATCTCGGCGATGAGAAGACATACAAAGCAATAAATGAGAAGTTTTTCAAGCGATTGAATGTTGTGAAAAAAGACTTATATGAAGTAGAACTATTGAAGTCAACAATTGAACAAGAGAACCAATTACTTTAGGTTTTTTCATTAGTAAATACGCCAAACTTAGAATGTTGGAGTTATACTACAACTTCTTCCACAAGTATTGCGATGAGAATAATTTCGAGGAGTTGGAGATGGATACGGACTCTTTGTATCTAATATTAGCAAAATATAGCCTGGACGATTGTATATTACCTGAGAAGAAAGCTCAGTGGACACTTATTCGTCGAAATGATTGTAGAGACGACTTTATAGCTGATGCAGATAACAAAACATTTCCACGTACATGCTGCGCTGTTCACGGAAAGCATGAAAAACGAAAATCTGGATTATTCAAAGAAGAGTTTCGCTGCACTGAAATGTTGTGCCTGTGCAGCAAGACGTAGTGCTGCTATGATAGTAAGAGCGACAATTTGAATTTAGCAGCAAAGGCTCAACAAAAGAACGCAAGAAGTCACTGAGGATGGACCAATGTCTAAATACAGACGAGTTCTTGACGAAGCTGTATATTTGAAATCGACCACTCGCGGAATCAAAACCTCCAACCATTCAGTTGGAACATATAGACAAAAAAAAAAAGGACTCAGTTACTTTTACCCGAAAAGAGAGGTACTTGATGATGGAATACATACTAAGCCGTTGAATTTGTAAATTAACTTATAAACTGTAGTAAAACTTCATACAATACAATGGTTTATATGTTATTTAACTTTTCAACTGTAATATAACAATTTACAGTAATTTATTTTTTTTTCTGAAAAACTTTATTTCTACTTTGAAGCTTCAATTAAGTTTCAGCAGAGTTTCAGGTAGATTGAAAGTAAGATTATCCAATAAAATAGGTCGAATTATAGCTAGTCTTATCGTGAATTGAAATTTTTTGAAAATTTTTCAATTTTGTCGATAAAAATTCAGAGTTTTTACTCAAAATATCTTACCATTGACTTACCATGTACCAAAAAAAGACTTTTAACTAATTAAAAGACCTTCATTACACAATCTACACGTAATTAACCAGTATTATTTAACAAACAGATAACGCGCGCCGAGATTTTTGCGACAAAACTAGACACTTCTACACAAAATCCAAAAATTTTTAATTTCTCTTACCATGATTTTACCATCACACAAACCATAAAACCTTACCATTGGTATTCTCTATCCTTATGCATTGTAGACTCTATACCCTATCTTAATACTTAGCTGGGTGACCGGATGATCTATTCCTTATCTTAAAACATGGGGGTCAACCAACACCCCCCCTGATCGCCTCACACGTATACTACTAAAAATAGTGGAAAATTAAAGAAATATTGAGCAAGATAATGAAAAAACGGGTTGTGAAACAAAAACAAGAAGACGAAGATGGGGATCAAACTTCAAACGAAATTAGACGAAACAATTAAGATCTTCGTTACAAGCTAGATCCTTACTAAATAATGAAAACGCTATCAAAGACGCTCGATAATCTAGGTTGAGAAGAGCCGCCGAGAGGATTGATACAGAGAAAAAGTTAACAAAACCGGTAACTTTCATTTTTATACGTTTTTTCAGATATGCGAGCTAGATTAAAGGCTAGTATTGGTAAACGAAATGCCACAATCACATCAAATATCCCAGTGGCACAAACCAAAACACCGTGCGACCAAATTTAGATGAGTTAGAAAAAAAGACTCATATAAGTTCAGAAAATGTAGTTCTGAATTGATCAATTTCAGAGCATATAACCATAAGCATCTATCAAAAAGTATGGTTCAGTGGCAGATACAAGATTGAAGAAAAACTCTGCAGAAAATTCTTCAAACCCAAAAGAAAACAGAAAATTATTGGATGCCTATAATGGGAGAAAATTCGGAAAACGTGGCTGAAAAATCTCTGAAAAGATAACCGGATGCTATAGATCTATGAAGCATTTTTAGTCGAAACTGTTTTAAAAAAGGACATACAACGATATACAACTTTCAGATATCAAATCAAACAAATAAGCGTGTATATAGAAATCAATCGCGAATATCGCCAGAAACCGCCACCCTTAGCGTCTAAAAATGATTCCATCTGAAGAACATTCGCTCATACAACATTGCTGGAGTCTTAAATACATGAAAAACTAGCTTGTATAAGTTATAAACAGTTAGGATTTCATGCGTTTTTCGGTGGGTTGCTTCTGAAATTTGTTGATAAAACAGAGTGTCAGTTGATAGATCAGCGCTCAAATTAAACACTACAAAAATGTAAAACCAAATTGGAACCAGTTCTGGACTAGTATTTATAAATCAATTATATTATAAAACTATCTCTACAAAATATATAAAAACTAGCCAATCAAATTCCATCACTAACACTGACATTTATTTATAAGTGCTGAAACTACTTGCAGTTTCAGCACCAGAACAATTTGATTAAATCTTACACTGCAGTTGTTCTCTTTTTGGACAAGCGCTCCAAGACCAACTCGCAAATACCAGTATGCACTAGATCTATTGAGTAAGATGAAGATTGGTAATAGACTAAGAAGTTGCACGAATCTATGCGGCCGAAAACAAGATAGCGTGACGAGCAGACGGTGTATCTTATCTAAAGTTACTCTATGAGTACAGTCAAAAGAAAATAACTCAATTAGGCCAGGCCTAACTTTAGAACAAAAACTATTTCCCATGCAGAAAATTTAGAATTAAACGAAATTAACAATGTCGTTAGTTTTGAGCAGTGTTAAGGAAGTTGATAAAAAACAATATGATTACAACAAAAAATAAATATGTATTTTTGGTTGTTAGAAACTACAGGTTTTTTCCGTAGTAGATCAGCAACAACTGTTTTGTGCATCGACAGTTTGTGTGAATAAATAGAGAGACGTAGTGTAAAGATATAATAAAAATCCGAGATGCGTCTTCAGTAATATTTGAACAAGTATTACGCTCAAACCTTGTACTAAACCTCAAAAAATTCCAAATTTTTTCAAAAGTTGCATCTTTTTTCCTAAACAATCTCAGTTTTTTAAAGATGGCACGGAAAAAAACTGTAGACGATAGATAAGATAGCGTTACAAACAGACGGTGTACTTTTTCTAAAATTACTCTATGAGAAAGCTACCTCTGGCTGAAACTCATCTGGTGCAACCAAAGGTCTCGAACAAGACCCTAACTAACTTAGATTTAGCAAATTAAAATTACGAAAAGACCCAAATTGCAAGATTGCAAAATGTTAGATGGAAAAGAAATTATAATAGATATGTCTCTACGTCTCAACGAATCTACGTCATTAATTCAAACAATACGAGAAAAACCAGGTATTCAACGAAGACCATGATCATGTCGTGAACATCGATTAAACGACGTACCAAGATACTACATGAAAGTACGATGCAAGCCGCAAAAAGTATATGTCTTCAGAATCCTCTATGCAGTAAGTTTGAATTTTCATCTATTGACATAAAAATTATTCAGTTTGAAGAGTAACCTAACTTCTTCGAAAACCAACTTGGTGCTTTATAGTCATATTATGTAACAATCAAACTGATAAAAAATGCAGAAGTCGTTCCTTTCAAAATCTGCAGTACTTTGATAACTTCTGTAAATTTAAAATTTATTGAACAAAAAACGCAAAAATTAGTTAGTAGTAAATTTTAAAGTTAGTTTTATTAAGTTTATAAAAATTTCTTGCTTCCCATGAAACAATTTTTTCTTCATCCCTTTCATCGCCTTTCAAAAATATTCAAAAACTAACATCACTTAAAAACTTAACAGTTAGATTAATTTAAATCAACAACCTCTACCAAAATCCCTTAAACCCAAAAAAACTTTCTTCTATTCTCCAGGCTTATCCCTGCCTTTTGATAAAAATAAATTTTCTTAAAAGCAGATCTTCAAGGTTTTCTATGGATCTTTATTTCAGTTTAAATGAAACTTTATTTCAATCAGATTACCTGGTCATCAAGGTTTCCCTTGGATCAATCAGAACACTTTTGTTCTCCCCACCCCGTAATTTAGAGTGTCTAACGACTTAAGTCGTCGATTCAATCTCCAACCCTTATCAAAAAACTCAAGACTGATAGAAATTGAAAAGAAAACATCATAACTAGGATGAAGATAACTAGATTACTCATCCTTCACTTGAGCCCCTCTTCTTAGCTGACCCAGGCTAAAACCCTTAAATTTTTAGTAAGCTCTAAGACAGTACCTAACGATCTACTTCTGTTCTAATTATACTTGAAACTTGTGGATTGATTTACTATTCTCTAACCCTTGATCACAAATCAAACCCCTAGCTAAGGTTAAGTAAGTTTTTCTGAGAATAAAAAACAGTCACGAGAAAGTAGATAACTTTCTAACGAATTGTTATACTCTCTCTCTAACTCGTCAAACAAAAACTCGACAATCTATGCCCAAGTTAAGATAATCACACAAAAAGCGTAAGAATTAACAGTTTAGGAAGTAAAAGCTCTAAACTCTAGTTTTTGCATCTATCATCCTAAACCTTATGTCAAAAGATAATGTAGACTGTAAACAAACAATAATATTTCACAAGCTTTTAATTAAAGAGGAAGGATACGATCGTGTATTTAAACCACATAAACAAACAAGAGGACATATAAGATCAAAACGAAATACACAAAAAATACAGGAATAGCAAAATTTAAACAAATTATAAAACGAAACTTTTCAGAAACGTGTAATTCAGTTTCCGAATCAGACACAAATACAATACAAAAACTTCAGGACCTCAAAGATTCAATAGATAAAAGTAATCCAATAGAACAACAGAAGTACTTATCTGACTCCAAATCCACGACATCATCATCAATAAAAGGAAAACGTCGAATTAAAAAAACATAAATTAACAAACCAGTTCGACCAAAAAATTGAAATCAACCAACAGGACACATTGAAATTTACACAAAAACAGTCTTAAGATACAAAAAATGATGCAATACGATGAAATAGTCATCCAAATTAATAAGATTTGTTTCCAAAAATTCTGACAGAAACTTAGATTTTTCATATCCTTTTGCAAAAAACTCCGTTTCTGTGGCTTCTAAGATTTTCAATATTTTTTCAAGTTCAGTATATTTTTTGTAACCACTGGTCCAGTTGATTCCATGAAGATGCTGTGTACACCAAAAAGATTGGGATGTTGTTTGAATTTTTTGGGAGGAAGAAAGGAATATCCTACAGTTTGTCCATTCCTTTAAATTCCTAATCCTTTCACTATATTGTTTTCAATACATTCAATATCCAAAACAACTAAAGATTGTTTATTTTTCCATTGATTTCCAATTCTACGATATTCTACAAGTTCTATTTTTTTGGTATCGGATCTATATCTTATGTGAATTTTTC
Source organism: Symsagittifera roscoffensis (assembly GCF_963678635.1). Classification (NCBI taxonomy): domain Eukaryota; kingdom Metazoa; phylum Xenacoelomorpha; order Acoela; family Convolutidae; genus Symsagittifera; species Symsagittifera roscoffensis. The sequence goes on along the minus strand of NW_026970628.1, from coordinate 100,292 downwards.
TTCTACCATTATGCAGAATCCACTCAAAATGAGATATTTGTTAGTCTACATCCAAATTCTGCAAGTTTGGTAAATTTTGTGATTCTGGAATTGTTAGTGAATTTTTTTGGGACTTTTCTTCAAGAAAAAGATGAAAAAGTCCCAATTTATTGTGAAGTTTTAAGATTAAATTTCTTGAAAAGTCAATCTTCCACTTCATACTGTTCAACACAAATACTAAATGAAAAAGGATTTTGAGGATAAATAGTTAAATTTTAAGACAAAAAACATAAATAACACAATTTATTGTACATTGCAGTTCTGAACAAACATAAAATCTCCCAAAATTTGGGACAGTTCTTTGAATTCTTTCAAAGTATAGTTGACATAGGCAACTTGTTTCATCGCTTCATTCTCCTTTGCGGTGAACAGTCAATTCTGAATGTAGGGAGGTTGCTTAACATTGTTTTTCTTGATCTTGACACAAACTTGTCTTCTATTGTAATTTGCTATGTCATAAACTTTGTTGCAATTGGCAAGCTCCTGATCCATAGTTGACTCCTTGTCAGGAATGAGTTCCAATATATGAACGAGTCCAAGGTTTCCAGCAACGTGAATAGCAGTATTTCTAATTGCCGAGATTGCTTCTTCTTCTTTTTCACCAAGATAGACTTGCTGTTTTTTTTCGAGTTGTCCCAACTCATTTTTCTTGAATAGTTGAAAGCAAGGTTCAAAATAAATTTTCCCCTTGTGGGAATTTGGGACCAAGCAAATCTCCCAATTCCTGTTTGATTTTCTGAGAACTCAATATAATTGGGACTCGTGTCTTTTCTTGAGTTTTTTCAATAGGAGAACAGACTGATGAGATGAAGAGAAATGAGAGAAATGATTTTCAGATTAAATGAAATTTGAAGTAAAGAATATGAGTCATTCTTTACCCATAAAAGGAAATAGAAGTATAATTGGAATTTTTGAATGGAATTGTGTAGGTGTTAGTGTTCCTATGAAAATCAACAATTCTCAGCAAAAATCCTTGCTCCAGATTGCTGCAGCTATATGTCAAGCTCTTCCCAGCTTTTGTTAAGATTATTGTCAAAAATCGCTATTTATTTTCGTTTCCAGTGATTTTTACGAAAAATATATAGTAACCAATATTTTGTGTGTCTCTACCCACATATCTTACTGTTCTTTGGAAAATTATAAGTTCCTTATAATTCTGATTGGTTCATCTTTCGATCAAATTTTACAAAGATTGGATATTTTTCTTTTTACATACCAAATCATCGATTGTATTTACACTCTGTACAAATACAGACTTTATTCGAATGTTATTTCATCAATTGGCGAAGTTTTTAATCAACTAGACCGCGCTGTTCATCACAAATTGAAATGGAAAGGAGCAGAAAAAATTCCAAGTGTTGCAAAGAAAAGACTGTTTCGCAAAAAATTCAAACAACACCATTCATGTTCTAACCAGAAACTAGCTTCCACACAAAGTATTGATTCAGATTTTCTAGAAAGAGTTCGTAAAGTACAAAACTCAAAATATGAACCTGATTTGATAAAAATAACTGACTGTTTTATTTATGGTTTTGGATTTGTATTTAGTGATCATGTCAATTTTTCAAAAAAAAACTTATGATAATTCATCTATTTTCTCTCATAAGTTTACGAAATTGCCGAAAAAACTCACCGTTGTCAGAAAATTTGCGAATATTGTTCAAACATGTAAGGAAGATGTAATATTTCTTTTGATTTTCAAGAACTTGCTAAAAACGTTTCAATTTTTTAACACGTTGTAAAAAGTGTATCAAATTTTTTTGACAAAAAGCAAAAAGTGTTTCATTTTTTTGACAAGATGCAAAAAGTGTTTCACTTTTTTCGACAAAATGCAAAAATTGTTTCAACTTTTTGGACAAGATGCGAAATGTGTTTCACTTTTTTTAACATGATGCATAAAGTGTTTCAATTTTTTCCTACAAATGCGAAAATTGTTTTTTTTTTTGACAAAATGTGAAAAGTTTTTTTTCTTTTTTTCGATAAAATGCGAAAAGTGTTCCAATTTTTTCTAGAAAAAGCGAAAAGTAGCTGAGTTTTTTTTGACATGATGCAAAAACTATCAGGTATTTTTCACTTGTCTACAATTTTTTTATTGTTTTTCCGAATTTGTGTGCAAAAATTATTCGAGTTTTTTAACATATGTGCGAGTTCGGATCACTAAATTGAGTTTCAATTGTTTTTCAATGATTTACCCTGAACCGCTCATCTATTCTCATAATTAAAATGAAATTGAAGAAATTAATTAATTAAAGAACAACAATTGTCTACAAAAACATTTAATCAAAGAACTGTCGAGCAGCAGAAGAGTTTTGAAACTTCTCTATAGAACGCAGAGCTGGACGAGGTTCCATTGCTGTTGGTTGTTGTGGAGCTGGAGGCGCAATATTTCTGAGAAACCCTAATCTTCATCTTTTGTGATGGGGTTTTCGGCTGATCCTGCTTCCTCCCACGGAAAGAGGAAGTCATCGACTGGTTGAGCTACAAATGTTGAGCCAGGAATCTCGGAGTAGTTCATTTCCACATGATCAGAAACTTTCTCAATCATTTTCATTTTTCCAAGTTGGTTCTCTGTGATGGGAACTTGCATCATATGATGTTCGTTGAAATCCCTTCGCATCACTTCCACCATGTGCCAGACTTGGATTGGGATGTCCATTTGTGCCAGAAAAACTCCAGAGACTGTTTCTCGCACTTGAAGTTGTACTAGATCAGGCGAAAATTCTACAGAATACGTGAAGCTGCTGTTTTGCACTGAGAAAATCAATTTGAGCAAAAAGCTGAGTTAAAGAGTAAAAGGATGAAAGAGCCGAGAAAGGGGTAGCCGACGGAAGACAAGTTGAAATTAGGTTTTCTAGAGCTGAGAGAGTAGGTAGTTGACGATAGTTAATTTGAAAATAAAGTGATTTTTATTTAGGAGTTAGGGGTACCTTCAACTCGAATATGTGGGTTTGACCATTCAGAATTGATTTTCCTTATTTGGATTGTAGCTGTGTCCAATCACATTTCAGTTTCATTTTATGGATTTCTTATAGAAAACTCGGCTCCAATCGGAACCAAAGCTCCATTTTACACCTTGTCGTTTCCAATCACAAAAATGTTCGTTTTTGTTCAAGTTGTCGTATCCAATCAGAGAAATGTTTCAGGACTTAAATCAGATTTTAGCTTCATTTTATGGCATTTTTGGATAAAAAGTTGTGTCCAATCAGAAACAGAGCTCCTTTTTTCACATTGTCGTTTCCAATCAGAAAAATGTTCATTTTTTTTCTAGTTGCCGTATTGAATCAGAAGACCCTTTTAAGGACTTAAATCTTCCAAATAAGTAAAATTATAACAAAAGCAATTGCAAAAATAAACGACCAAAAATTGTTTGTTGTAAAAAGAAGAAATATTGCCGATATAAGAACCAAAAGAAAGAAAATTAATGAAACTAACATCTCTGCAATTTTTTCCATCAAGTTAATTGGGTTTTTTGTATGTAATCAACAAAAAATTGCTGATTTTTGAGTAGATAGTCAAGTTCTTTAATTTTTATGTAAATTTGGGAGGATAACTCAAAGTTGACGAATTTTTCAAAGCAAACCTCCGGAAATCTGATTCCAAACCGAATCAAGCAGGATTTTGATTAATTTCAAATTCTCGAGAATAAACAAATTTTTCGTTCCTTGTGATGTGTAATTCAGCTGTAAGTTTAAAAATTGATACACAATTTGTGGATCAATAGTAAACTCTTTGATTGATAAGTTTCTCTGAAGAGACCTTTACTTAGTTGGATAACTTTATTTTGTACAAAAAAGACGTCCAATAAATTATGAAAAAAGTAAAAAGCAATATCAATTTCATCAATAAGAAAATCAAATGGAATTTTTTCCTTTTTCTTGTAAAGTAAATCGAGGAAGCTCGAATGTTTTTTGATAGACACTTTTCAAATAATGATTAAGGTTTTTTTTAAATAATAAACAGTTCACTTTTAGAAAATGCTGAATTCTGATTGGTTGATTTCTAACAAACAGTGATAAATAAAAGAAAACTCAACTCCGATTAATCGATTTTCTCTAAGTATTAGTAAATAAAACTCATTTGATTCTGACTTTCTTTAGGTTAAAAGCAATCGCTCTATACTTTGTATAACGACTTGAAATTACTTTCAAATATTTTGAACAATTCAAAGTAAGTATAATTATTCTATTATATTTTTTGGGACATTTTAAATCTCCCAATTTGATATGTACTAAGTAATAACAGCTTTACAATAATACTTGATAGTTCTCCCATTTTTAGATGCAGTCGCTGAATAGAAACGAGAAAGTGCAGTGTGGCTATTGTGGAAACTTGTTCGTTAGAGCACATGCAGCTCGACATCAGAAATGATGTGCTAAAGGAGTTATTTCTTGTCCTGATTGTAAGTGTTCCACTTACAATAAGCAAGAAATGAATAATCACGTGGCCAAAAAACATGCTCCATTAACTTCCAAGCAATCAACGGTTTGTTCGTCTTGCGAGCAGGACTTTCCGAGTTACTACTCTCTCCAACAGCATCGGAGAAAAGAACATGGGGCGAAACAACGGAAGCCAAGTGATACGGTGGCAGACTTAAACAAGATTGTGGAGGAGGAAGGGAATGATGGAGAGAAATTCAAAGAGGAGTTGAGTGCTTGTCAACCATTCCTGGTTGACGTTGAGATGGAGAATGGGAGGCATAAGTTGTTTAAGTTTCAAACGTCAAAGTTAGATACCAAAATTATCAACGAGAAGCTTGAAGAAGTCTTCAACAAGCTGGATTCCGCTGCAAAAGTCAATTTTGCTCTTGGATTTGTTCTCCGTAATGTCGAAACGGGAGAATATTGGTATTATTATGCACACGAATACAATAATTTATTAGAAAAATTGCATTCACTGTTTACGAAAGCGGATTTGATTACAATCCAGGGAAAAGTTGAATGTCACTAATGTCACAAATGTCACTATTTTTGCTGCACTACTGGAAAACATCCCAATGGGATGTCCAGACTCTGTCTTGCCTAAACCTTTCGTGAAAAACCATTCAGTAAACTGTCTTTTATTGATTAAAGATAAACAACCATACAAAGATCATATGTGTCTTTTCCGTGCTTTAATGCGTTAACAATGTAATTGCATGGTCATAGTAACCTCGATGCTCATACATGTCTGCTGTTTACAGAGTTTATATCAAAATCTGGATACGATCCAAAGAATTTCGCGGAGTGTCAATCGATGATTTACCTCTTATAGAGGGAGTAGTTGAACGAAACATATTCATTTACGATTTTGACTTTCAAGAAGGAGAATATGTTGGAGAATTAGCGAGGCGAAGTATTGGAAAATTTGAAAAAACCGTGAAATTGCTAAGATTCAACAACCATATCATTCACACGAATGATATTGATCCCTTCTTAGTTGCTCCTTCCAATGTACTAGCTGTGACTGTTTCTTCAACAGATCAGACAACTTCAACAGACATCTTCTAACGTGTAAAGATAGAGTGCGACATATTTATCACAAAAACGCGTACACACTACGGGAAACAATATTCGAGAATTTGGATGGCTTCAACATTCCCTACACTGAAAATCAGAAGTTGTTTAGTAATGTTGTAGTTTTTGACTTCGAATCGATTTGTGTTCCCACGGAAGAATTGAAAGCAACCAAAACAACTACTTGGATCGGTAAACATGTCCCTATTTCCATCTTAATATCTTCGAATCTGCAAGATGCTCCAATTTTCTTGTGTGAAAAAGATCCAGAACTTCTAATAATTGCTTTTGTTTCTAGCTTGGAACTTCTGGCTGAAAAAAGTAAACTACAAATGAGAACCAAATTTCAAGAAATCGAAAACATTGTCAATGATCGAGTTGAAAAGATCTTTGATAAGCTTAATGCTAGAACTTTAAGTAAAAGACTAGAAATCTTCGTTTATGAAGATGAATGTGTTGAGGATGGCGACGAAGATGACATATCGACACAATTCTTAAGAATTCAAAAAAAATCAATCAACTGTTCGATTTGAACACAGCTTTCAGAGCGTTATGTTAATACTTTACTAGTGTTCGGTTTCAAAAGCAGCAGATACGATCTAAACCTTATCAAAACTTATTTGATTCCATACCTTATATGTGATAAAGAAATCGAACCAACAGTAATTAAAAAGCAAATGATTTCATATCATTCAAATTTGGAGATGTTCATTTTCTGGACATAATTAAATTTCTTGGAGGGGCAACAACAATGGATTTGTTTCTGAAAGCCTATAAAGCAAGTGAAACCAAAGGTTTTTTCCCTTACGAACGGTTTGACAGTCCAGACAAGCTTGACTGTACGGAATTGCCTCCATATGACGCCTTTTTCAGCACCCTCTCGAGAAAGATTTCAACGATTACCAAAAACTGGTTAATGGAGGACTTGATCAACAAAGTGCGCTGAAATAGTTACGTGTTATGAATGGCATCAACTGCGATCACTGTAAAACAGTATTTGAAGCTATGGGTTGCTACTATCATTTCTGCTCATACCAAGAAACCCATCCATCGTTGTGAGAACAAGATATTGAAAGGGGAAATGAGAAGCGATAAATGGATGAGTTCAGACGAGATTATATATAAGAAAGAGGTTACAAAATTCAGGAATTGTGGGAGTGTGATTGGTGGGAGCAGTATCTGGGAACAACACAGCAAGATTACTTTCAAAGACATCTTACGATGGTACAACAACAAAGATGTTGTTCCTACTCTTGAAGCTAAGCAAAAAATGATAGAATTTTACCATGATAAGGGACTTGAGATGCTGAAACTGGGATGCACGCTTCCAAATCTTGCGAGATTATATATAAGAAAGAGGTTACAAAATTCAGGAAATGTGGGAGTGTGAGTGGTGGGAGCATTTCAAAATGGATTCTTTAGTCAAGAATCATGTCAAGACAAAATTTCCCTACAAAAGACCTCTGTCTACTGATTCTTTAATTGAAAAAAAAAAGAACAGATCTCTTTTTGGTTATGTGCAATGCAATTTAACAGTTCCCGACGAGTTGAAGCCTACGTTTTTAAACTTTCCTCCAATATTCAAAAATATTGACGTCTCCCGAAACGATATTAGAGAATACATGAAAAACTATGCCAAATAAATCGATTTGCTGAAAAACCTACAACGAATGTTAATTTCCAGTTTTAAATTAGAAAGTGGTACAATCATCACACCTCTTCTTAACTTCTATCTATGTCTTGACTTCATTGTACAAAACTTTATCGTTATATTGAGTACAAACCTAGGAAATGTTTCAACAAATTTGTTCAACCTGTTTTTGATGCTCGACGAGAAGGAGACGAGAATCCACATTCTTGATTTGTTGCTGAGACGATGAAGCTTCTCGGTAACAGGTCGTACGGTTATCAAATTATGGACAGATCCAGACACACGATAACCAAATATCTCGGCGAGGAGAAGACATACAAAGCAATAATTGAGAAGTTTTTCAAGCGATTGAATGTTGTGAAAAAAGACTTATATGAAGTAGAACTATTGAAGTCAACAATTGAACATAGAGAACCAATTATTGTAGGTTTTTTCATTATTTAATATCCCAAACTTAGAATGTTGGAGTTATACTACAACTTCATCAACAAGTATTGCGATGAGAATAAATTCGAGGAGTTGGAGATGGATACGGACTCTTTGTATCTAGCATTAGCAGAAGATAGCCTGGACGATTGTATATTACCTGAGAAGAAAGCTCAGTGGACACTAATTCGTCGAAATGATTGTAGAGACGACTTTATAGCTGATGCAGATAAAAAAAAATTTCACGTACATGCTGCGCTGTTCACGGAAAGCATGACAAACAAGAACCTGGATTATTCAAAGAAGAGTTTCGCTGCACTGAAATGTTGTGCCTGTGCAGCAAGACGTAGTGTTGCTATGACAGTAAGGGCGACAACTTTAAATTTAGCAGCAAAGACTCAACAAAAGAACGCTAGAAGACACTGAGGATGGATCAATGTCTAAACACAGACGAGTTCTTGATGAAGCTGTAAATTTGAAAACGAACACTCGCGGAATCAAAACCTCCAACCTTTTAGTTGGAACATAGTAACAAACTAAAAAAGGACTCCGTTACTTTTACCCGAAAAGAGAGGTACTTGATGATGGAATACATACTAAGCCGTTGAATTTGTAAATTAACCTATAAACTGTAGTAAAACTTCATACAATACAATGATTTGTATGTTATTTAACTTTTCAACTGTAATATAACAATTTACAGTAATTTAATTTTTTTTTGAAAAACTTTATTTCTACTTTGAAGCTTCAATTAGGTTTCAGCAGAGTTTCAGGTAGATAGAAAATAAGATTATTCAATAAAATAGGTCGAATTATAGCTAGTCCTATCGTGAATTGAAGTTTTTTGAAAATTTTTCAATTTTGTCGATAAAAATTCGGAGTTTTTACTCAAAATCTCTTACCATTGACTTACCATGTACCAAGAAAGACTTGTAACTAATTTAAAGACCTTCATTACACAATCTACACGTAATTAACCAGTAATATTTAACAAATGGATAACGCGCGCCGAGATTTTTGCGATAAAACTAGACACTTCTACACAAAATTCAAAAATTTTCGTTTTTCTTATCATGTCTTACCATCACACAAACCATAAAACCTTACCATTGGTATTCTCTATCCTTATACATTGTAGACTCTATACCCTATCTTAATACATAGCTGGGTGACCGGATGATCTATTCCCTATCTTAAAACATGGGGGTCACCCAGCACCCCCCCCCCCCCCCCTGATCGCCTCACTCATATACTACTAGAAATAGTGGAAAAACAAAGAAATATTGAGCAAGATAATGAAAAAACGGGTTGTGAAACAAACACAAGGGCCGAAGATGGGGATCAAACTTCAAACGAAATTAAACGAAACATTTATGATCTTAGTTACATGCTAGATGCTAGATCCTTACTAGATAAAGAAAACGCTATCAAAGACGCTCGATAATCTAGGTTGAGAAGAGCCGCAGAGAGGATTGATACAGAGAAAAATTTAACAAAGTCGTTAACTTTATTTTCAATACGTTTTTTCAGATATCCGAGCTAGATTAAAGGCTAGTATTGGTAAACGAAATCACATCAAATATCCCAGTGGCACAAACCAAAACACCGTGCGACCAAATTTAAATGAGTTAGAAAAAAAGACTCATATAAGTTCAGAAAATGTAGTTCTGAATTGATCAAGTTCAGAGCATATAACCATACGCATCTATCAAAAAGTATGCTTCAGAGGCAGATACAAGATTGAAGAAAAACTCAGCAGGAATGTCTTTAAACCCAAAATAAAACAGAAAAATATTGGATGCCTATAATGGGAGAAAATTCGGAAAACGTGGCTGAAAAATCTCTGAAAAAATCACCGGATGCTAGAGATCTATGAAGCATTTTTAGTCGAAACTGTTTTAAAACATGACATACAACGAAATACAATTTTCAGATATCAAATCAAACAAATAAGCGTGAAAGTTATAAACTTGTAAAAGTTATAAACAGTTAGGATTTCATGCGCTTTTCGGTGGGTTGCTTCTGAATTTTGTTGATAATACAGAGTGTCAGTTGATAGATGAGCGCTCAAATTAAACACTACAAAAATGTAAAACAAAATTTGATCCAGTTCTGGACTTGTTTTTATAAATCAATTATATTATAAAACTAACTCTATAAAATATATAATAACTAGCCAATCAAATTCCATCACTAACACTGACATTTATTTGTAAGTGCTGAAACTACTTGTAGCTTCAGCACCAGAACAACGTGATTAAATCTTAGACTGCAGTTGTTCGCTTTTTGAACAAGCGCTTCAAGACTTACTCGCAAATACCAGTACACACTAGATCTGAGTAAGATGAAGATTGGTAATAGACTAAGAAGTTGCACGATTCTATCCGGCCGAAAATAAGATAGCGTGACGAGATGACGGTGCACCTTATCTAAAGTTACTCTATGAGTACAGTAAAAAAATAATAATTCAATTAGGCCAGGCTTAACTTTAGAAGAAAAAACAATTTACTATGCAGAAAATTTAGACTTAAACGAAACTAAAAATGTCGTTAGTTTTGAGCAGTGTGTAGGAAGTTGATAAAAACAATATGTTTACAACGAAAAATAAATATTTATTTTTGGTTGTTAGAAATTACAAGTTTTTTCCGTAGTAGATCAGCAACAACCGTTTTGTGCATCGACAGTTTGTGTGAATAAATTGAGAGACGTAGTGTTAAGATATAAACAAAATCCGAGATGCAACTTCAGCAATATTTGAACAAGTATTACGCTCAAACATTGTACTAAACCTCAAAATATTCCAATTTTTTTCAAAAGTTGCATCTTTTTTCCTAAAAAATCTCAGTTTTTTAAAGATGGCACGGAAAAATGACGTAGACGATAGATGAGATAGCATGACAAACAGACGGTGTACTTTAATTGAAATTACTCTATGAGAAAGCTACCTCTGGCTGAAACTCAGCTGGTGCAACAAAAATTCTCGAACAAGACCCTAACTGACTTAGATTTAGCAAATTAGATTTACGAAAAGACCAAAATTGCAAGATTGCAAAATGTTAGATGGAATAGAAGTTATAATAGATATGTATCTACGTCTCAACGAATCTACGCCATTAATTCAATTAATACGAGAAAAACCAGGTATTCAACGAAGACCATGATCATGTTGTGAACATCGGTTAAACGACGGACCAAGATACATGAAAGTACGACGCAAGCCGCAAAAAGTATATATCTTCAGAATCCTCTATGCAGTAAGTTTGAATTTTCATCTATTGACATAAAATTTATTCAGTTTGAAGAATAACCTAACTTCTTCGAAAATCAATTTGGTGCTTTATAGTCATATTATGTAACAATCAAAGTGATAAAAAATGCAGAAGTCGTTCCTTTCAAAATCTGCAGTGCTTTCAAAACTTCTGTAAATTTAAAATTTATTGAACAAAAAACACAAAAATTAGTTAGTAGTAAATTTTAAAGTTAGTTTCACTAAGTTTATAAAAATTTCTTGCTTCTCAAGAAACAATTTTTTCTTCATCCCTTTCATCGCCTTTCAAAAATATTCAAAAACTAACATCATTTAAAAATTTAACTGTTAGAATAATTTGAATCAACAACCTCTGCCAAAATCCCTTAAACCCATAAAAAAACTTTCTTTTCTTTTCCAGGCTTATCCATGCTCTTTGATAAAATTAAATTTTCTTAAAAGCAGATCTTCAAGGTTTTCCATGCATCTTTATTTCACTTTGAATAAAACTTAATTTCAATCAGATTACCTGACCATCATGGTTTCCCTTGGATCAATCAGAACACTTTTGTTCTCCCCACCCCATAACTTAGAGTGTCTAACGACTTAAGTCGTCGATACAATCTCCAACCCTTATCAAAAAACTCAAGACTGATAGAAATTGAAAAGAAAACATCATAACTAGGATAAAGATAACTAGGTTACTCATCCTTCACTTGAGCCCCTCTTCTTAGCTGACCCAGGCTAAAATCCTTAAAATTATAGTAAGCTCTAAGTCAGTAGTACCTAACAATTTACTTGTGTTCTAATTATACTTGAAACTTGTGGATTGATTTACTATTCTCCAACCCTTGATCACGAATCAAACCCCTAGGTAAGGTTAAGTAAGTTTTTCTGAGATTAAAACATAGTCACGAGAAAGTAGATATCTTTCTAACGAATTGATATACTCTCTCTCCAACCCGTCAAACAAAAACTCGACAATCTAAGCCCAAGTTAAGATAATCACACAAAAAGCGTAAGAATTAACAGTTTAGGAAGTAAAAGCTCTAAACTCTAGTTTTTGCATCTATCATCCTAAACCTTATGTCAAAAGATAATCTAGACTGTAAACAAACAATAGTATTTCACAACCTTTTAATTAAAGAGGAAGGATACGATCTTGTATTTAAACCACATAAACAAACAATATAGGATTAAACATACAAGATCAATACAAGGACATATTATATCAAAACGACATACACAAAAAATACAAGAATAGCAAAACATAAGCAAAATATAAAACGAACATTTTCAAAAACGTGTAACGCAGTTTCGGAATCAGACACAAATACAATACAAAAACTTCAGGACCTCAAAGATTCAATAGATAAAAGTAATCCAAAAGAACAACTCCAAATCCACGACATCATCATCAATAAAAGGAAAACGTCGAATTAAAAAAACATAAATTAATAAACCAGTACGACTATAAAATTGAAATCAACCAATAAGACACATTGAAAGTTACACAAAAACAGTCTTAACATACAAAAAAATGATGCAATACGTCGAAGTTTTTAACCATAACTTTATGCTTTCCTTTGTTATACCTCCACAAAGCGATCCGGCTCGCGGACAAGTTCAATTTTGTCATAACTTAATTGCAAATCTATCCGAGAAAGGAAATAGTCCAGGTACACAAGAATTTCCCGAATTAAGAATTAAAAGACATTTTACGGAATATTCACTATTGAAGTTTTACCAGCACAACCATACCAAACACTGCATCAAGTACAAAATTATGAGATAGATCTAGAATTATCAAAAGTCTTCAGAGAAAACATAAAAAACTACAACATCATAACTCACAAAGCGAAAATTTAATCTTCACAACAAGGCTTTTTTTATTATTTATAGTTGCATATCTGTATTAGAATTATTAGAAAAACAAACTGAATCACCATTTCAGACATCTCGACACTCATTTGTAAGACAAGAAATTTGTCTTTTCTCAACATTCCTAGGTAAAATCCGTAAAACATCACACGTAACGAAACATCACAAAATGTAAAACATGATTTAAAACGAATCTTGGCATGGTTCATAATAGAATATTTTGTTCAAAACATATATATTTTTTTCAATATCAGGAAAAAAATTTCGACCACAAACCTAAGACGATGAAACTGTAGAGGATTATGTTTAAGATCCTGAATGATCTCAGCCGATTTTTTTAAATATGCCTACTGATATTTCAAGTGAAGCAATTACCACAGTTTCTGTACACAAAGATCACGTATGAGTTACTCCAGTTACAATTGATGCAACATCTATAAACTATAACACAATGTTCAACGGTAGAACAGGAAACCGTTTAAATCCAGAAATTTATAAACACACAAGAAAACCTTAATAGAACAGAAGTCTTACAAAACAAGATGCGCAAACCTTATCATAATTTATAAACGAGGACATAAGTGAAACAAGGCCTACAACAACACAACAAAGCATTTCCCCTATTCATCCTACATTTTCAACACCACACAATTAAAAAACTCCATTCCCACAGACAACCAATCAATCAACAATAAAAAAAACATCTGTTGTCTCAAAATATTCCCAATAGATTGCCAAGCATATATATCGACAAACAAAACACGACTATCAGACGGGTAAAAGCCTTCAAATAAAAATAGCTTTTTAAATCACATTTATGATTTTTTTGCTAATAATAGTGTAAGGAGACTAATACCAAAACCCAACACACGACATCTAAATTGATCACAAAAGCAAAATTACAAGCAACAGATACCTCAACAAGCCCTTCACTCAGTTTTCTTCAATGACGAACAATAAAAAACAGCAGATCATAGTAAAATTATCCATTTTTTCAACAAAATAAAATGTAAAAAATAAACAATTTACAAGAAATCAACCACACTATTCAGAAGATGAACAATAGTTCAATCAAATTCAACAGAATTATGATAAACCTCGAATTAATAATTGGAATACTGATCAACCAGATAATGTTTACTTTTTAAACATACTGAACAAACACGACAATCAAGACAACCCTTCCCTCAAAGGCAAAATCCAGCAGCATCTCATAATAAAATACAATCACAAAACCCTATAAAAACAAAAAATTATCGACCAAATCAAATGAAAAATGACATACTGTACTACAACAAGAAATTACAAAGACTTAACTTAAAAGTTTTTCACAAATATCAAACGCAGCAGAATAACTCAAATGACTATGAATCCATACCTTATAGTTGGATCATCTATTTCTTCGAAGAAACCACTCATGGTATTCACAGGAACATGCCCTGAATACTCAGTAGATAATTATTTGAACGCAGTCACAGCAAATTTAATTCTAAACTAAGTAGGCCCAGAACTAAGTAAAACACCACTCCATCAAAAATGGGTACATAGACGTGCAGCTCTAATCCAAACCTCACTTGATGGTGCAGCTCAAAAATGGATTTCAGTTCTACCTATAGACATTAAATCAGATCGGAAAAGATTTACACCATAATTGAATCTGAAAGAAATAAGCAATAAAAAAGGGTCTTATGTAATGAAACTCGTAGACTCCCCAACGAAACAAAAAAAACAAATGGCAGTAGGAATTGAAACTCTAGTACGAAAAGCATACTCCCTTAAAACGCTGACTACAAAATACAAAACTGATTGGAGTCCTAATGATGACTTTTACATCACAACTACGCAAAATTGCAATAAGAAGAGAGCATCACATCCATCATCAATTCGAGAACTTGATATAGATTTTCGAAAGCTAAAAGTTAAAATAGAAGATGCTGAAATCACTATGAAATTTATATATTAGAAATCTACAAAAAGAATCCAATTTTTTGAGGTGATCCATAATTCAAAAAATGGTGTAATTATTGTCGTACAAAAACCACAGGATAACCAAAATAAACCACAAAAGCACAGAGAACCAAACAATTATTTTTACCAATACATGAGGAAAGATAAAAATCTACCAAATAAAAATAATCAAAGTAATAACAGCTCAGGAAAATCACCTCCGGATAGTTATAACAATTTCAGATCACAATCTTCTTTTCGAAACAATTACCGCGGAAGATATCAAAACAGAAAGATTTTACGAAATTTTTCACCAAAGAGATATAGTAGATCAAACGGCCAAAATAACCAATATCGCAGTAACTACTCAAGACCAAACTCAAACAGAAGTAATTACTCAATCTATACAATCTATATATCGAATTCTCCTAATAGATACTATTCTAGATACTATACTAAAAATACAATCGAAACCAAATATAATCAAACGACAGAAATTCATTCTAATAACAGACCACGAAACGACTCTAACAATAGACCATATTACAATCAAATTGATAACCGATCCCGAGATAACTCTAGGAAAGGAATTAACAATTACCCAATTAGACAAAAGAACATATCTCAATCAACACACATCAAAGATAATTTATTCGAGTTCAGCCAAGAGAAAACACTCAACCAGACCCTCCCAGTTTTGACTACAGATGACGATCCTCCCGGTATTGACTAAAAATGACTACAGATGACGTAAGTGAAGCAGAGAAAACACTTTTATTAAACAAGCTTCACATTGAAAATGATTATGAATCACCAATCGATTCGATTTAATACCAAAACAATGCAACAAATTCCAATATCGAAGAACCAATATCGTAAGTTTTACACCCCATGCTATAAAGATTTCTTAAAATATGAATAAAATGAATCAAGTTACGACAAGTAAAACACTATCACAAAAAGCTAAATCTAAAACAGCACAAGGATCAAGTCTTACAAATTATGGAAAAAGTCAATTGATCCTTGTTCCAACCCAAACAAGGGAAAAAAAAATTTTTTAAAGAAACCCTTCAAACAAATAGTCCACATTAAAGATATAAAACACAATATTGTTGTAATACCGTTTATTTGAAAAAATATTCCTACTATTAACATCTTAACTAGTAAATTAACTTCAAAAAACAAAAGAAAAGAATAAATAATGTCTCTAACGTTTTTTCGGAGACTCAAAAAAAACCTCCATTTTTCTTAAATTTATATCCCATATACAATCAACAACGCAATTTATTGAAACCACTATATGGTGACCTATATAACGTCTCTAAAACTCAAGTGCATCTATATAAAGTTGATTAAGTTAGACAAAAACTATGTTGCCTAACCTGGAATTCAAACCAATTCATGAGTTCTTTGAAGTAACATTTTCATAAAATATACAAAAGACACAAATTCAGATTTTATATCTCTACATGAATACTACAACTCACCATATAAAATCACACTTTTCTTAGGAATTTTAGGATACTGCGAAACAAATGCAACAATCCATCCGACAGAAGAAAAAGCAAATCGAATAAATAACATTTTAAAACTATTAGATATCTTTCAATCAACCATTATTAATGAAGAATTAACTTTTAAAATTGAAATTATTGGTTCTAAACGAAATTGAGACTATTTCACAAGAACACCTTAATCAAACCTACCATTCAATAACAAGGTATACAAAAGAACAACAAAAATTTCTCGCTATGTTCAATTTTCAACATTCTCAAATCAATCAAATTGATGAATTAGCAGAACTGTTTTTAAAACATCAATTGACGTAAGTTCCAAATTTGACATGGATAAAATACACCCATCATTACAGCTTCCTGCTAAATTTGACGCAGTTTTCAAAAAGCAACGAGCAAGTGTAAAACCCATTCACTTACAAGATAAAGTAAGAAGATTACTAGATGTTTTAGCAAAATACGAAATTTTGTCACCAGTAAACAAAGAAGAACAACCAAAAGGTAACAGTTTCACAAATCCCGTCATCATTCTCGCTAAAGGAGAATAATGAATTCCCTAATTGAAGAATCTAATTGTGATTGGCCCATAAAAAGAATCCAAGTAATTCTCACCAAAAAAAAACGGACATTGTTTTACTTTTACTGACATGAATAATGCATATCATCAAATGCCTCTAGATGCGCAATCACGACGACGTAAACAATTCGTTATTGCAAATCAACAATACGGATTTAATAGACTCTTCTTTGGACTTTTTATAGAACCAGCAGCTCTTTTAGCCTTCATGAGCAAATTTTTTGGTTACTTATCTTTAGTAAAAATGTAATCACATATTAAAACGATGTTTTTATACAACCACAAACAAAACAACAAATGCTTAAGGTTTTGGAAAAAATCACAAAAACTTTACGAAGAAAAAATTATGAAAGCAGCCCCGGAAAACTCACATTTTTTCTCACTCGTGATAAATTCTTTGGACATATTGATGAAAGAAGTACAATTTTTTCGTCAAAATCACGAATAGATGTTATATTAAAATTTCAACCACCATCTAATAAGAAGACAATCCAATAACACCTTCAAATTATAAACTTTTTAAATTATTAGTTCTATTAAGGGCAATTATACCCAAGACCATTTTGTAAATTTCTTAGAAAACAAAACACTACTGAATGGACATTAGAACATCAAAAACGTTTTGACGAAATAAAAACTCTCCTCACAGAACAATTATTGAACACAATTCCGGATCCAGATCAACCATTTTATAAAATTGTGTGATGCCTTGAGCTTTGGAATTGTCACACCACTCCTACAATTACATAAAGGAACAAGCAAATTGAAACTTATATCAGGAAATTAAGGACCCTTCAGACAAGCAGAACTTAGAGCCGCTACACTTATGAGAGAATGTACAGTTATAATATACACACTTACAGAAAACGAATTTTAAATCTATGGATGAAAACATCCAACAGTTCCATTTAGAGAACATAAATCAATAATTTTAGGCTATTAACACAAAAATCAAACCCAAACCATAGAATTTATAGATTTCAACTGATTTTAATGAATTTTCCAATTTCAAATATAATTTGGACAGCAGGAAAAAACCTTGCATTATCAGATACATTTAATTGAAATACACCACCTGAATTAATAACACGGAAAATAACCGTATAAGTACCACAAAGATGAACTTCTTCCTGGCAAAGGACGAAACATCACCACGACTAGAATGCAAGTATGCAGTAAAATTCGATCACGATAAGGCACAAATAAGTCAAAACGATAAGTCAAACTTTTGTCAAACGAGTCTTTTCTATTATACCTCGAGTGCCAAAATAACCATTTTGACAAACCATATCCATATCGCCCTCTTCAGAAAAAAATTCATACTGATGGTAACAATTTATGCATTTACCCAATATGTAGCACACAACCGTATACCTCAATCTAATGCTTATTATGCACACACAACACTTTATGAACACTGGATAGCCAAATTTGGACTACCAGAAATTCTTGTTACAGTTAATGGTACTGAATTCATAAACATTGTCATCATGATATGTCACCTCTATAAAGTTGAACATAAATCCCGAACATCCCATGCCCTGTGGACAAATGGTTTAGTCGAAGGTATGAACCGTTCCCTACATAAATACCTTAGAAGACAATATCAATGGAAAGGGTACCAAAGACACTGAAT
The DNA here is from genome assembly GCF_963678635.1 of Symsagittifera roscoffensis. NCBI lineage: Eukaryota > Metazoa > Xenacoelomorpha > Acoela > Convolutidae > Symsagittifera > Symsagittifera roscoffensis. The sequence continues at coordinate 81,882 of NW_026970628.1, read as the reverse complement.
GGTCAACTGAGGTGAAGCTATTCCCCTTAGAATATAATTCTCAAATAACAACAACTCTAAGAAATTTAGGGTTGTCCTCGTAAGAAATTGTTTTCAATCAAAAACCACGGAAACCAACAATGTTGACAACAAACTCCACAAAAAAAACACCAGGTTATTGTCAACCTACAGAAGATTCAATTTATTAGAATCCATCACTACATACACACGATGAAGATCATTTTCATCTCTGACAAATTCTAATTTAGCCCCTGGAACACGTACAGAATGGATTTTGAGACGAGATTAAAAACATAACAAACTAAATCAAAAAATTGCTTAAAAATTATCTCAAAGACAAAATATTCAATCCCAAATAATTTCACGCTTCACAAGAGCTATTAATTTAAAAATCGGAACTTATATCTTTATCACAAATTTTATAATACAGAAAGGTATATCTAAAAAACTACAACCTATCCGAAAAGGATCATACCAAATAATTGCAAAACCCACAGATTTAACATATAAACTTATTGACCCTTACAAAAAAGAAATAAATCACGTACAAAACTTTTACCATATTACCCAGAAGAATACACCCTTTGCGAATTAACCCAGATGAACTCCTTTACAGGACTAAATACTGTAGAAGAAACATCAGAAATTGACAAACAACAAAAAAGACAATTCATAAGTCATGCATTATCCTTATTCGAATTATATCAAAAACAAATCACGGATAAAACTTCCAAATAAAAAGTAAAAATTCTCAAAAACAAATATCTCACAAGCAAAGGATAAATCGCAAACTAGAATAAAAAACTTTATTACAAGATACAAAAGAAAAATCGCAAAAACACAAATCATCGCGACTGAGAAGTCAACCAAGAAATGATTATAAAATTTTTTTCCACAATTTAAAATATTGAAAGATTTAGAGTTTCAGAACCTTTTTGTTTAATTAAAAAACGTTCGTTTTATTCGGATAATTTCTACACAAAAAGCGTTCATATTTAAATCTTGAAACAATTAGTTCGAATACAGCCAATCGCAATCGTTTCAAAAATCACCCCATTCTGACACCACTTTAATTAGCAGAAAACGTGTTCTCTCTAAACAGATCTAAAATTAAAATTCGAAGACCTCTAGGTCAAAAAGAAGCAATATCCTCATATTTGACAATTTGAAAAAATATGATATAACTATTACATCCTTCCCTATCACTCAGTACCAAATTCAACAATATTGTCTCAGCTTACACACCACATTTCCCCAAAAAGGAAAAACTGAATAAACCTAAAGACAAAAACTGACATTATCATTTAGCCTCAAGTCGATTTATCTTCAAAAAACCCCTTACTATCCAATAAAAAAAACCAGGAATCACAAAAACAAAACCAGACTTTCTTTCACCAAAACCTTCCTATACTCGCCCCACTTGTCCAAAAATCAGTAAACAATCAGACGTCACCAGATTTCCAACCAGAAAATTTTAAAAAAAGTTTTTCGACGCAACAAATCAGTTTTCAAGTGCTTCTCTCCATACCAGATCAATATATTAAAAAATATATTTTCAAAATTCCTTTCATTTTTTTCATTAATTTGCATTTTTTCTCACCATGAACACCTTAGAAATAGCTTTTCTCCTTTTTTAACTTGTTGCAGTCTCTTTGTATTTTTCTGATCCCTCATAAAAACCTACTATAAATTCTTAAAAACTCTTGACAACCCATAATTCCAACAACCTTTTAAATGTTACGACTTTTTTTAACAAGAAAATCTTTCTTCTTTTTCAAATTTTTGTCACCTTTCAAGTCTCATTCATCCTAAAAATTGGCAAAAGTATAAATAAGGCAATAATTTCAATTGCACTAGCAACGATTCTCCTCGTAATTTTTATCGAAAAGACTATAAACAACATAAGTTTATTTGAGAAAAGAAAAGAAAAACCAAAACGTCCCAAGTTGCTAATCCACAACCAAGGAAACACTCTCCACCAACCACTACATCCCAGGATCACCCAAAAGCACCAATTTTTACTCAAACAAAACAATCCCAATCGTCTACAGCTATTTCATTGAATAGTACCAGAGTACGTTTCTTTCCTAGTCATTGAAATTGGATCTTTTTCCTGATAATCAATTTCCTGCGTAGGGTATTTTTAATTCTGCTAATGCGAGTGATTGTAGTATTTGTGTTCGTTCGAGATCACATAAATGACGAAGTATTTGTAGTTCAGATAGTGACATTACCTGAAAGTTTCCGCTTATATTATAGTCTAGTTTCAAATCAAGCTGTTTATCATAGTGGTTTGCACCAAAGTATGTGTTATTCATAAGCGAGAGTTCTTGCCATCGTGTGCTATCTTTATCCTCCGGACGAAGTTTTCCGCCAGGATTTCCTGTGTTTTTAGAAAATTTCACCGGAATATGAGATGTGTCATCTTGTAGTTGTGATATGGTTGCAATGGTTTGACATTTAATTTTATTGTTTTCATGTCGAAACCTTCTTCGTACTCGACAACAATTTCTGAATATTGTGTTTTGAAAATTGGTTTCGGATTTTTACGAAAGTTTTCTGTTTCGTTGTAAAATTGAAAACGCAGTAGTTTGCTTTGAAAAACGTCATTTTTTCTGTAATTTCGATTCTTTGATCTAATTCTATCAGGGTTGACATTTTCAAAATGAATTGATTCAATAAAATGTTTTTGGTGGAATTTTATCATTCTTGCTTGAATTTTAGCAACTTGAAAAGTGTTACGTGTGTCTTCTGGGTACCAAGCATTGGTTGCTTGTGTGCGAGTGTAGGATTGCAATATCCGTGGTCATTTTTACAAGGCAAGCGTATTCTTTGATATAAAGTAGTATCGTCTTATATGTGCTTTTTAAACTTTTCCCATTTTCCAAAGAAGAAAACATTTGGTAGATTTTGTTCTTCGAGTCGGCTTTTAAACTGCGGGATTATTTAATCTTTTGTGTGCTATAAAAATTTTATCATTTAAGTAAGAAGTTAAACATCCGTGTGCTGTGCACCGTGGTACGGTTTTTTTGATGCGCGAAATCTGGTTGCGAGTTCTGCTTGATGCGCGAAATCTGGTTTATCTTGAAAGTTTGCTAATTTTTGATTTATACCTTTTTTGTGTTTATTTTTAGACGATGGAGTTTGCTTCTGCAATTGTCAGGGTTAAGATGTAAAAGTCCTACTATGTTGCTTTGGTAAAAGGATTCGTGAGCAACTTACTTTCTATTCTGAGATTTTTGCTGTAAATTTATATCCTGTTAGCGTTGTTGCTCGTGCTTTCGAGTAAATTGTTCCTACTAATTTTGTTGATTCTAGGTTTTGTGGTTCAGATTCACCTTGTGTTACTTGATTATTTGCGTATTTATCTAGTGTTTTCCGTTGGTTTTCTTCACAACCATAATGTGTAACTAGGAGGTCTTCTGGTTCTGTTTGGGGAGAAGGATTTTGATGAGGTGTGGTTTCTAATAGTACAAGGGGGAAAATGGTTTAAAGGAAGAAAAGTTTTAAAATATTTATGTGTAAGATAAACCTGAATCTGGATTGTAGTATGTTATATATCCAATAGTCTTTTTTGTAATAATATCGTTTTTATAGATAAGTTCTGTCGTGATAAATGGAGGGTGCAAAGACTGAGCTGTTATATTTGGTGGTGCTAGAGGTAAGGGGGATCAACTAAATTTATTAGTTTTACCGCGATTTCGAAATTAAGATAAGTTATCTTGAGTGAGGATTTGTTTATTATGTTCTTGTATATCTTTGTGTAAGTCGTGTCTGTAGTTTTTTATATAGTGTACTACTATCAAAATGTTTGCCAAATGGCGGAGGGGTTGCTAAAAATTGGGTTCGGCCTAGTCTTAGAGGATTATTAGTGCTTAGAAGTTCTCGATATCGATCGTTTAGATTTGTGAGGAAATTTAGGGGGAACGTAGTGGTTGGATTTTAATCTGTTAATGAAGGGGTTGATTGTAGGGATAGAGTTAGCAATAAAGAGGTATCGGATAAAAAGTCTATGGGGTCGTTTACTAAGTTTGGTTCGCCTTGGGAGATTGCTTGTGTCATCCAATGTGGGCGACGTTGTGTTGATGTGGGGGATTTAAAAGCATTTTCATAAATTTGTTCGGAAGTTGGTGTCGATCCTAAGTAGTCTGACGGGATTTTTGGGAAATTTTGTTGAGAAACTTTTTGTAGTGATGGGGGAGTACTTTGATTGGTACTGTTAGAAAAATCCAAAAGGGTCCAAGAGGGTGATGAAGGTTTATTAAAATGAACTTTGGGTGTTGCAAAGTTTCGACTTCTTCAGGGATAGATAATTTGTCTATCCATTGTAGGTGTTAAGTTTGATTTTGGCATGAATGTTCAATTAAGATCTTATTGAAGTGGGGGTAAACATTGTAGGTTGGTTCGTATTGTGGTTCACTTAGGGTTGCATGACGAATTGCTGGTATCAAATGGTTCGGATAATGATGCGTGTCTTTTTTCAAATGTATAGGGATTTTCTTGAATTGAAATAAATTTAGACGATTGGGATTTGTTCGAGTAAAATTGGTGTTGTTGGGTGATC